>NW_026126417.1:25000-95000 GCF_943737965.1 Phodopus roborovskii | reverse complement strand
GCTGTTTTAGTAGCTTCAGAATGAAGTGAAGAGCCCCAGATGGGCACCCTGGGTTACCTGGTTCTCATGGTCCAGGAGCAGCTGCAGTGTTGTACATTCTTGAAGGACAGGGAATATCTTCACATTGTTTACTCTTCCTACTTGCTTGATGAAAGGCTGACTTTCAAGGTCTAGAGTGGGGTTGCAAACGATTCTCCACTTTCTCTTGTTCTCTGCTTCTCCATCTTTCTCAGTCTCTGCCTCTCTGTTTGATGAGTAGCCAGCTACTCAGGTGAAAAAAGCACATGTAGCCTCAGGGGCCAGAACAGATTAACAGGGAGGAGCCTGAGCAGAGCAGCAGGATTCCTTCATGATGGCAGGGAGGCTTTGGAGAAGGGAGGAGGCTGTCACTCTGTAGAATCTTAGAAGACGGACCCTTTCCTGTCTGGTCAGAGAGGGGAAGGACACTGCCTTCCAGGAGTCAAATCAGAGGGTGGGTGTAAGCCCAGTTTCTTTGAAGACTCCTTTTCAGGAAGTGGCCTCATGGGCAGAGGTCTGCTATTTTAACACAGCGCTCCACCAGACTATATGAAATTTAGTCACAGACTAGAAAACATGGCAGAAAATGATTATTTTAACTTTAATAACCAGGCACACACGTGACTAAAATATTTCATTACAATGCACATTGGAACTGATTTATTTATTTATTTTTAGTCAACTTTTATTTATTTTTATTTATTTTATTTAATATTTTAATATTAAATGTTTATTTAAATATTTAATTTAAATATTAAATATTTATTAAAACATTTAAATATTTATTATCTATTTATTTATTTATTTATTTATTTATTTATTTATTGTTGTTTTTGTTTTCCAAGACAGGGTTTCTTTGTGTAGCCCTGGCTATCCTGGAACTCACTATGTAGACCAGGCTGGCCTCAAGCACACAGAGATCCACCTGCCTCTGCCTCCCAAGTGCTGTGGTTAAGAACATGTGTCACTATGCGAAACTGCTGTGCTTAATCATGTTGCACCGACCACTTTGTATCCATGGCCTGCAGACTAGTCACTGCACCACATAGCCTGCTACCTCACCAGCTATTGTAAGAAAGTCCCAGGAAGAGAAGCCTCTGTGAATTGAATTTGAGACCAAGTACGTGCAAATCCTTTGGATGCTTTTGTTTCCCGTGGTATGGAAGCTATTCTGTGCAGGAGGCAGGGCAACATAGAGAAGTGAGGAAAGACAACTCAGATTAACTGTGTAGAGTATTACAAGGTAAGGCCTGTGTGCTTCCTGAGATGTTTCTGTTGTAGAGGTTAAGAACTTGCCATTCATTTTGTTTAACCATAGAAGATACTCTGTACAATATCCACTATTAAATAGTTTTAATCCCAGTAGTAAAGCGTTCCAAGACAGGGTTTCTCTGTAGCTTTGGAGCCTGTCCTGGAACTCACTCTGTAGACAAGGCTGTCCTTGAACTCACAGAGATCTGACTGCCTCTGTGTCCCAAGTGCTGGGATTAAAGGAGTGCGCCACCAATGCCTGGCAGTAGCAAAGTTTTGTTACACCTACTTTTCAGGGTACTGTGAAGGCTAGATTAAATAATTAATAATTATTAACTAATTCAATAATTCAGGTGAGGAATTTCAAGGTGTGCTCCACATGTGTAATGCTTATGTATGTTCTTTGATGTGGAGAGAATGATTCAATGGATAAAGGATACAGTTGAACATACACCATGGTTGTTATGATTGCTTAGTCCAGTTCTTTCAAATAGTATGACTGATATTTTAGCTTTAACCCAAGGAGTTTCCTCTTTTAATTATAAAACTATATGGAGTTAAGGTATAAGTAGCATACTCTTTTGTTTAAAGACTTATTTATTTATTATTTATGTGTATAGTGTTCTGTCTGCATGTATGCCTGCATTCCAGAAGAGGGCACCAGGTCACATTATAGATGGTTGTGAACCACCATGTGGTTGCTGGGAATTGAACTCAGGACCACTGGAAGAGTAGGCAGTGCTCTTAACCTCTGAGTAATCTCTTCAGCCCAATAACATATTGTTTTGATTTCAGCAGTGAAGAGAGCTTTATAGTAAAAAAAAAAAAAAATCAACATGTTCATTATCTTCATAGTTACCTCAATTTTGAGATTTGTAAATATTTACAATGCAAAATATCAGAGACCTTACATGATTATTTATTTATTTATTTATTTATTTATTTGTGTGTGTGTGTGTGTGTGTGTGTGTGTATGTGTCCTTGGAAGCTAGAAGAAGGTGTCAGATTCCCTGGATTTGAAGTTATAGGTAGGAGCTGCCTGGTGTGGTTACTGGGAACTGAACTCTGCTCCTCTGGAAGAACAGCAAGAGTTCTGAAACACCAAGCCATCTCTCCAGCCTGGAATTACTTTATTATTCATCTCTTTACAGTTAGGATCACTTCATATAGTACTGGAATATAGTACTTTTTCAATAAATCTTAGTTTAAAAATAGAAGGCTAAACACTTGAGCATCACTTACAAACATTCAGTTTGTAGCACTGAAGCTAAAACCTCAATCCAATTTTAAATAGATTTTTTTTTGTTTGTTGAGATACAAATAGTAGTGAAAGAACAATCTATCTATCTATCTTTCTATCTATCTATCTATCTATCTATCTATCTATCTATCATCTATCATCTGTCCTCTGTGAAAATCTAAGACATAAATACTTAAACAAATTTTGTTCAGTATGTTAAATACATGTATGAGAGAAAGAAAGCAGTGCCCCTTGGATGCCCATCATAGTCTACACTCCATATGAGGTGTTTTGTTTTTAAGTCTGTTTCGACAAAGGCACTTGGACTTGTTAAAAATTACATTCCACTCCATCTAAGTAAACACACATGCCACACATGTTGGGGCAAGCCACCAACGACCCATTTAAAACAAGTCTTCTCATTTGATTTTTCAGAGCAAAAACGGAAGCTGTCTGTTCTGATTTAAATCTGTCCCAGAGCAATTTCCATGAGTTAACACAGCTAAATTATAAACATAGGAATGCACAAATGAGTAGCCCACTGGATTTCAGCAACCCAAGCCTGCTTGCTTTCTAGTGGGCAAATCCCTCCCCACAAGGTAAATAGGAGGTTACCATGGAAAGAGGGACAATGGCATGGGAGAGAATGCTAAAATACTAACAGGAAAAAGCCAGTACAGTCTATTTAATAACCTCATAGCCATTGTTCACATCAGAGTGACAAACAGCGTAATATGGTGGAACTCCCGTGTCCTCTGGCTGTTCAGCACTGTCTCCCACACTTCTTTACTGTGCCAGGATGACTTAGCCTCTGCTTCCAGCCCTCACACACATTAACTCGACAAGGGACGGAGGAAGCCTGCCATTGCTGGCATGGGAGAGCGGGAGACAGATGAAGAATTGGGTCAGACTGGTCAGAGAAAATAAAGATAAGCCTTGACTAGACATATAGGGGACAAGACAAGTAAGTGATGGAAAATTCAGTCCATTTAGATTTTAGGTTATGGATAAATGGCAATCCTTGTTGTGGCTCTTGCTCATTTTGATCCCTCCCCCCCTTCCCTCGTCCACAGCTTCAGCCTAAAATAATGTTACTGTCCTGGTGTTAATCTCATTGTTGTGCTCAAGGCTCATTACCATAGCCAGTGCAGTTTCCATAGAAACAGGAGGAATAAATAAAACCAGAAAAGGTGATTGAGATCATCACCTTACAGATTCTAAGATACACCTTTTGGGAGGTGTGTAGGCATGTTGAGGAATGTCGAAGGGTCCCAGGGCAGAGTGCTTGGCATCTTATTATACAAAGATGTATAACGCCGGATTGTTGTGTTCTGAAAAGATCAGGGTTCAGCAAAGTGCATGACAAGGGGGAGGAAGAGCAATGCAGATTGCATGCACTTGGCCAGGTAGACAATGGGAGGGAACACCCTGGTATTTGAAAAGGAATGTTGCTTCTGTCCATGGTAGAATGCCCCACTCACACAATGAATACAAAAGATAAATGAAACAGTTCCCACACATACAGAACACTCATTTGATTGCATCCAAAGAAAGTGCTAAGAATAAAGGAGACACCTTTAGAAGAGTCAGACCCTGTCTGCTCTTCTACTCTTTAGGCTGGTGATAGAGGTGGTGTTGCTTTGGTGGTGGCCTGTTGATTTTGAGCACTGAACAGATAGTATGAACTGAAAATGTTTAGTGTAGGATGTAGTTTCAGTGGGCTATGGTTGGGGTGGGACATTATCAAGTCAGAGGGGACTTAAGAGGTCAAGATCCTAGAAAAAATGGGACTGCAAAGAAATAGGGCCATTGATTTATGTGAAATTTAGAGACAGTTGAAACAAAAAAGAAAAAAAAAACACAATTGTAACTTTTTAATTGAACTAGAAAGCAAATGTTAAAAGGAACAGCTAAAAGGAAAGCAGCCAAGAAAAGATCTGGGAATTCCCAAGATGTGGGGGAAACATAGTGTGGGTGGGGGCATCTGTGAAACCCCCAGGGCTTCAACTGAGGCTGTGCAAGATGTGGGTTCCATGATGGTGGATAAGTTAGTAGTCGATCTCATTATCAGGGAAGGGCATTTATGGTAGCCTTTCCACTGTTGCTCAAATTGTTAGTTGGGGGCAGTCTTGTAGGTCTCCGGGCATTTCTGTAGGTTCAGTTTTCTCTTCAAACCTATAATGACTCTTTTATGGTCTCTCTCTCTCTCTCTCTCTCTCTCTCTCTCTCTCTCTCTCTCTCTCTCTCCTCCTCCTCCTCTCTTCTACTCCTCCCCTGACTCAATCTTCCTAGTCCCATGTGCTTTCCTCTCCTCCCCTTCTCTTTCTCCTAGCTCCCTCTCCACTCCCTGCTCCCCCACTCCCAATATGCTCAGGAGATCTTGTTCCTTTCCCCTTATGTGAGGGACCTTATATGAATCTCTTAGAGGCCTCCTTGTATCCTAGTTTCTCTGGTGGTGTGAATTATAGGCTGGTGATCTATGTCTAAAATTCAAATATGAGTGAGTACATACCATGTTCCTCTTTTTGTGACTGGGTTACCTCATTCAGGATGGTTTCTTCAAGTTCCATTAACTTGCCTGTGAATTTCAAGATACCAATGTTTTTTTCTGCAGAGTAGTATTCCTTTGTGTAACTGTGCCAAATCTTCTTTATCCATTCTTCAGAGGGGCATCTAGGTTGCTTCTAGGTTCTTGCTATTACAAATGATGCTGCTATGAACATAGTTGAGCACATGCCTTTGTTGCATGGATGTGGATCATTTGGGTATATGCCTAAGACGGGGATTGCTGGGTCCTGTGGTAGACTGATTCCCATTTTTTTGAGGACTCTCCATACTGATCTCCAAAATGGCTGTACAAGTTTGCACTCCACAAGCAGTGGAGGAGTGTTCCCCTTTCTTCACATCCTCTCCAGCATAAGTTGTCATTGTTGTTTCTAATTTTAGCCATTCTGGCAGGAGTAAGATGGTATCTCAAAGTTGTTTTGATTTGCATTTCCCTGATAGCTAAGGATGTTGAGCACTTTCTTAAGAGTCATTCAGTCTTTATGATTTCCTCCATTGAGAGTTCTCTATTCAGTTCTGTAACCCATTTTTTAAATAGGGTTATTTGTATATTTTGGAGATCAGCCCTCTGTCAGATGTAGGATTGGTGAAGCCCTGCAGTCTATGGGCTGCTGTTTGGTCTTGTCCACTGTGTCCTTTGCCTTACAGAAGCTTCTCAGTTTGAGGAGATCCCATTTATTAATTGTGTATCTCAGTGTCTGTGCTACTGGAGTTGTGTTCACAAAGAGGTCTCCTGTACCAATTTGTTCAAGGGTACCTCCCACTTTCTCTTCTAAGAGGTTCAGTGTGGCTGGATTTATGTTGAGGTCTTTGATCCATTTGGACTTGAGTTTTGTGCATGGTGATAGACATGGATCTATGTGCAGTCTTCTACATACCATCACCCAATTGTGCCAGCACCATTTGTTGAAGATGCTTTCCTCCTCCCATTGGATACTTTTAGCTGTTTTGTCAAACATCAGGTGTTCGTAGTTGTGTGGGTTAATTTTCGATTCAATTCCATTGGTCTACTTGTCTATTTTTGTGCCAATACCAGGCTGTTTTTGTACTATAGCTCTGTAGTTGAGCTTAAGGTTGGGGATGGTGATGCCTCCTGAAGTTCCTTTATTTTTACAGGGTTGTTTTGGCTATCCTGGGTCTTTTGTTTTTCCATATAAAGTTGATTATTATCCTTTCAAGGTCAGTGAAGAATTGTGGTGGGATTTTAATGGGGATTGCATTGAATTTGTAGATTGCTTTGGGCAAGATTGCCATTTTTACTGTTTATCCTACCTATCCAAGAACATGGGAGATCTTTCCATTTTCTGGTATCTTCTTTAATTTCTTTATTTAAAAACACAAAGTTCTTATTATATAGGTCTTTCACTTGTTTGGTAAGCATTACCCCAAGATATGTTGTTTGTGGCTATTTTAAAGTGTGATGTTTCTCTGATTTCTTTCTCAGCCCCTTTGTCATCTGAATAAAGTATGGCTACTGATTTTTTTTGAGTTTATTTTGATCCTGCTAATTTGCTGAAGGTGTTTTTCAGCTGTAGGAGTTCTCTGGTAGGGTTTTTTGGGTCCCTTATGTAAACTATCATATCATCTGCAAATAGTGACAGTTTGACTTCTTCCTTTCCAATTTGTATCCCCTTGATCTTATTTTGTTGTCTTATAGCTTTAGCTAAAACTTCAAGTACAATATTGAAGAGCTATGGAGAGAAAGGGCAGCCTTGTCTTGTTCCTGATTTTAGAGGAATTGGCTTAAGTTTCTCTCCATTCAGTTTGATGTTGGCTGTTGGTTTACTGCATATTGCTTTTCTTATGTTTAGGTATGTTCCTGTTATCCCTGATCTCTCCAAGACCTTTATCATGAAAGGGTGTTAAATTTTGTTGAAGGCTTTTTTATTTTTATGTTTTTCACTTTGTTTATATGGTGGATCAGGTTGATAGATGTTCATATGTTAAACCATCCCTGCAACCCAGGGATGAAGTCTACTTGGTCATGGTGGATGATTTCTCTGATGTATTCTTGGATTCAGTTTTCCAGTATTCTATTGAGTATTTTGCATCATGAGGGATATTGATCTGTAGTTTACTTTCTTAGTTGTATCTTTGTGTGACTTGGGTACCAAGGTGATTGTGGCCTTGTAAAAAGAGTTTGGTAATGAACCTTGGTAATGTTTCTAGTATGTGGAACAATTTGAGGAGTATTGGTATTAGCACTTCCTTAAATTTCTGGTAGAATTCTGTACTGAAGCCATCTGGCCCTGGGCTTTTTTTGCTTGGAAGACTTTTGATGATTGCTTCTATTTCATTGGGGTTTATAGGTCTATTTAAGTTGTTTGTCTGTTCTTGATTTAATTTTGGTAAGTGATAGTTATTCAGAAATTTGTTAATTTCCTTTGAATTTTCAAATTTTGTGGAGTATAAGTTTTCAAATTTGACCTTAAAATTGTCTGGATTTCCTTAGTGTATGTTGTTGTGTCCCCCTTTTCATTTCTGATTTTGTTAATTTGCATGTTCTCTCTCTGCTTTTTGGTTAGTTTGGATAAAGGTTTGTCAATCTTCTTGATTTTCTCAAAAAAAAAAAAAAAAAAAAAAAAAAAAAAAAAAAAAAAAACCAACTCTTTGTTGCATTGATGTTTTGTATTATTTTCCTGGTTTCTACTTTGTTGATTTCAGCCCTCAATTTGATTAGTTCCTGGCTTGTCCTTCTCTGGGGTGAGTTTGTTTCATTTTGTTCTAAGGCTTTCAGTTGTGCTGTTAATTTTTATGTGACTATCCTCTGTTTTCTTCATATGGGCACTTAGTGCAATGAACTTCCCTTGTAGCACTACTTTCAAGGTGTCCTCATTGTCGCTGAATTTAGGAAGTCCTTAATTTCTTTCTTTATTTCTTCTTTGACCCAGGTATGGTGCAATTTTGCATTGTTCCATTTCCATGATTTTGTAGGGTTTCTGTGATTTGTGTTGTTGTTGAATTCCAACTTTAAAGTATGGCGGTCTGATAAGATACAGGGGACTATTCCAATTTTTTTTTTTTTTTTTTTTTTTTTTTTTTTTTTTTGTCTCTGGTGAGGTTTGTTGTCACTTAGTATGTGGTCGATTTTAGAGAAGGTTACATGTGTAGCAGAGAAGAAGGTATATTCTTTTGTGTTTGGATGGAATGTTCTATAGATGCCTGTGAAACCAAATTGAGACATAACTTCCATTAGTTCTTTTGTTTCTTTGTTAAATTTCTGACTGATGATCCTGTCTAGCTGCGAGAGTGGGGTGTTGAAGTCTCCCACTATAAGTGTGTGAGGTTTTATGTGAGCTTTGAGTTTTAGTAACATTTCTTTTATGAATGTGGGTGCCTTTGTATTTGGGGCATAGATGTTCAGAATTGAGACTTTGTGCTGATGGATTTCTCCTGTGATGAATAAGAAATGACCATCTTCACCTCTTTTGATTGATTTTATTTTGAAGTCTAACTTGTTAGGTATTAGGATAGCCACATCTGCTTGCTTCTTGGGTCCCATTTGATTAGAAGATATTTTCCCAACCCTTTACCCTGACGTAATGTCTGTCTTTGAAGCTTAGTTGTGTTTCTTGTATGCAGCAGAAGGATGGGTTCTGTCTTTGTATCCATTCTGTTAGCCTATGTCTTTTTATAGGCAAGTTAAGACCATTAATGTTGAGGGAAAGTAAGGACAATTGATTGTTAATGTTTGTTTGTTTTAGATTTGTTGTTGGCAGCGGTATTGTGAATATATTTGCCCTGCTTTACCCTTGGGTTCTGATGAAGTGGGATTAGCTATTGCCTATATCTTTGTTAGCAATGTTAACTTCCTTTGGTTCAAGTTTTCCTTGCAGCACTTTCTATAGGGCTGGATTTGTAGATATGTATTGTGAAAATCTGGTTTGTCATTAAATATCTTGTTTTCTTCATCTATAGTGATTGAGAGTTTTGCTGGGTATATTAGCCTGGGCTGGGGTCTCTTAGTACTTATAGAATATCTATTTACGGCTTTTTGGCCTGGAGAATTTCCATGGTGAAGTCAGGTGTAATTTTGATAGGTCTACCATCATATGTTACCTGGCCTTTTCCTTCGCTGCTCTTAATATTCTTTCTTTATTCTGTATGTTAGGTGTTTTGATTATTATGTGTCGAGGGGTCTTTTTTCTTTGGTCCAGCCTATTTGGTGTTCGGTATGCTTCTTGTACTTTCATGGGCATCTCCTTCTTCAGATTTGGAAAGTTTTCTTCAATTATTTTGTTGAATATGTTTTCTGCACCTTTGAGCTGGGCTTCTTTGTCATCTTCTATGCTGATTATTCTTAGGTTTGGCCTTTTCATGGTGTCCCACATTTCCTGGATGTTTTTTTTAAGGATTTGTTGGTTTTAAGATTTTCTTTAGTCGATGAATCTATTTCCTCTAGTTTATCTTTAGCTCCTGAGATTCTCTCTTCCATCTTTTGAATTCTGTTGGTTATGCTTGTGTCTGTAGTTCCCAATTGTTTGCCCAGTTTTTCTATTTCCAGCATTCCTTCAGTTTTTGTTTTTTTTTATTGTCTCTATTTCAGTTTTCAAGTCTTGAACTGTTTCCTTCACCAGTTTAATTGTTTGTTCTTGGCTTTCCGTACTTTCTTTAAGAGATTTGTTCATTTCTTCCATTTTTTTTGTTTGTTTTTTCTTCTATTTCTTTAAGGGATTTTCTCACATCATCTTTGAGGGCCTCTATCATTTTTATGAAGACATTTTTTAAGTCATTCTCTTCTGCTTCATCTGCTTTGGGGTGTTCAGGTCTAGTTGGTGTAGAGTCCCTAGATTCTGGTGGTGTCATGCTTATCTTTCTATTGTTAGGTGTTTCCTGTATTGTTGTCTTCCCATTGCTTCTTCCAGTAGATGCAGGCAGGTGGGGTCTCCCTCTCTCTCTGTCTGGTACTACCCCTGTGGGCTTAGATGGATCAGAAGTTCGATGTCTGTAGCTCTGGATGGTCTAAGCTCTTTAGGAGGTCTCTCTTCAGGCAGGGGCCTGGCGATGGGGGTCAAAGATTCAGGATGGTCCTGCAGGAATAGGCAGATCTCTGGAAGGGGCCCTGAACTCAAGCAGAGGACCAGGGTGGGGGGTCAGAGATCAGGCAGGCTGAGATCCAGGGTGGTCCTGCATGGATAGGCAGGTCTAATATGCTTAGAGAAGCTCCAGGGTGGCAGGATTTTTGGACCTGCCCTCTGTCCCAGTGCTAAACCAGAGGGGTGGGACAGTGGTCATGGTATGGCACAGGGTAGGGGGGAGGGCAGAATCTTTGTGGGTGGTGGGTGGGTGGGTATCAGAGCACCAGGAGTGCTTTCCATGGGGACAGGACACAGGGGGGAGCAAGATTCGGGACCAATCCAGGGAGTTCCCAGGGAAGGGTGTATGGAGGGGATTCAACCCAAACTGGTCCCAGACTCATCTCTAGCAGAGGCCCAGCCATGGGGGAGGGGTCAAAGATCCAGCAGGCAGGGACTCAGGATGTTCCCAAGGGGATAGGCAGATCTGGCCGGGGCCTGGAACTCTCATCTGAGGCCTCCAGCAGAGGCCCCAGCAATGGGGGTCCAAATCAGCTTTATTATTAACCAATGAGAGCAATACATATTTACAACAAACAGAAGGATTATCCCACAGTGTGTGTGTGTGTGTGTGTGTGTGTGTGTGTGTGTGTGTGTGTGTAAAATTAAAGCTTCAAGGATCAATCCAGCCTTGTTCCTCACACATGTTTAAGGACTGGAAAATTTAACACCAGAAAGATGTTATTCCTCCCAAAATTTTGTGTGTGTGTGTGTGTGTGTGTGTGTGTGTGTGTGTGTGTGTGTGCCTAAACATGCAATCCTGACCTAAAGTGATAGCTCAGAGGTTGAGAAATCTGACTGTTCTTCCAGAAGGCCTCTGTTCAGCTCCCAGCATCCACAGCAGGTGGCTCACAAACACTTGTTACCCCAGCTCCCACTTCTGGCTTCTGTGGACACCCACAGACACACAAACACATAGACATAAATGACAATTTCTCAGGAATGCACAAGGATGACCCTAGCTATGACTCCTAGCAATAGTGGAGAGGGTATCCGAATGAGCCTTCCCCTTTAATCAGATTAGTAACTATTCTAGTTGTCATCATAGAACTTACATCCAGCATCTGATGGAAGCAGATGCAATGACCCATAGACAAGAACTGGGATGAGCTCCTGGCGTTCAGTTGAAAAGAAGGAGGAAGGAATCAATGAACAAGCGGGTTCAAGAGCATAATGTGGAAAACCACAGAGACAGCTGACCCAATCTAGTAGGAGCTCATATACTATGGACTGACAGCTGGGGAACCTGCTTGATCTGTTGGGGGAGGACCCTGGAGTGACAGCAGGTCCTATTCCAGGTGCATGAACTGGCTTTTTTAGCCCATTCCCTAAGGTGGGGTGCCTTGCTCAGCTTTGATACAGGAGGAAGAGCTTGATCCTGCCTCAATTTGGTATACCAGACTTTATTGACTATCCAGTGAAGGCCTTACCCCCTCTGAGGAGTGGATGGAGGGTGAAGAGGGGGAAGGTAAAGGGGAGGGAGAAGGAGAGGAGGAACTGGGGTTGGTGTGTAAAATGAAAAATACTATTTTAAATAAAATTAAAATGCAATTCCAATACAAATTCCTGTAGAGGTGTGTGTGTGTGTGTGTGTGTGTGTGTGTGCATGTGTGTGTGTGTGTGCACGCGCGTGCTTGAAAATGAAAAGACTGACACTAACATTTATATAGAAATGTGAAGGGCTAGGGATGGAAACTTAAATTATGAAAAAGATCAAAGTTGCTGGTCTCACTTATATTTATAATCACTGAATTTATGAATAAGCCAGTGCTACAGTGTGTAGTAGGGGAAGAGTCTTATCAGTAATTGACAGTGAACTAACCAAATATATGCTTATGTTTATATCATCTGTCTGTCTGTCTGTCTGTCTGTCTATCTATCTATCTATCTATCCTTCTAGCATCTCTCTCTCTCTCTATCATCTACCTATCTATCATCTATTTATCTACCATCCATTTCTCTACTTAATACTATAAAGCAATTTCATACAGATTTTGGGTGTAATTGGGAAAGATTAAACAACACAATTTACTATTTGTTTTTGAACAGGATTGTTCTATGTATCCCTGGCTGGCCAGAAACTAACAAATGCCCAGTTTGTGGCTTTGCCTTTCAATTGCTTGGTTTCAGGTATATGTCACCATCTTTGACCACACAATAAACTCTCTAAAGTATGACAGAACAAGGGTGCAGAGATTATGGTGTGAGCTCACACCCAATGTCACCTCTGCTGCTTCTGTGCTGCAGTGGGAGAGGTGAGTGACAGCAGCAGACCAGACAGCGTGACAAGAAGCAATGCTCACTCTTTGGTCCTTTCCAGAAAAAGTTGTCAACTTTCAATGTGTTGCGACATTGAAAATGAATTTCTGTTATGTCAAAGTTATATAAGAATGAAAGTACATAAACAATATTATATTAGTGCTTTCCAAACTCTTCCCTATATCAGTGCTTTCCAAATTCTTCTCTTTCATATCCCAATCTAAAAGAGTTTTTTTCTAGCACTGGAGATTAAATCTGGATCTCATTTATGCTGAGCAAGTGTTCTGCCACTTAGCCATGGAGCCACGTTTCCAGTCTAGGAAAAATACCTTAAATTGGGTGCAAAAACTTGCAAACTTTAAAGGAAAATATCTTCATATTCTATTCTATTATTACAATTTTTTTTCTTCATTAGGAAAACATTCTTGAGGGAGAGTAGGAGAAAATATTTGTTACATGCAAACAAGTTAACAAGTTGTCCTTTTTTTGCTTTGTTTTTTTGTTTTGTTTTAAACTCCTACTGCTCTCTAGTTTGCCTTTGAAAGAGAGCTGCTCTGTCCCATTACCACTGCTATTGGTCCTGTGATTGGTGTTGGCCAATGGCATGTAAGGACAAAAGGGCATTTTCCTTGACCTAGTCAATGCTGTTAAAAGCCTTGCTAGTTTTCTGTGACTTTCAGTCATGCAAACAGTATCTCAGCTCTTGGCTCCTTCTTCAGCCTACTCCCTACAACGAGTTAGCACATGAATCTATGCTGAAGCAAAAACACTAAATCCAAATTAGCCTGGTAGGATCCAGAAGGGCTGCAATTGAGCTGCTACCAAAATAGGAACCAAGCATGAAATATATATTTATTGTTATAAACCACTGAGATTTTGAGGTTCTTTATTAAGTGGAATGCCCTGTGAAAGCTAATCATAAGTAGGCAAAACTCCAGTAAGTGAATCCTACAAGGAAATGAGGAAAACAAGAAATAGTTCAGTGAAAACATGTGCAAGGCTTGACTGTCCTCAGAGAAGGTTCTCAGAAAACCAGTGATTCAGCAAGTTGCTGAAAATGCAATTTAAACACAAATTAAAGCTAAAAAGGAAACATAAATATGTGTCCACAAGAATGACTAAAATATGAGAAAAAACAACAACGTTAATCGGGGACAAGGCTATGTAATGACACTAACATATGATGATGGTTGGAGAACGAATGGGTGTGAACATTCTCAAAAATTACTTAGCAGTATTTATCTCAATTTATACATCACCCTGTCCCAACAATTCTACTTCTGGGCATTTACCCAAGAGAAATGAGCAAAAGATCTAACAAAAGACACAGGAATATTTACTATACTATTTCCTATGCCCTGAACTGGAAAACATTGAAGTACCCCCAGCAACATCAGGCAGGAGATATAAATTATGATATATTTATTTGAAGACACACAATATAGTATAAAGAGAAGAAAGTACCTCACAGGGCATCAGAATAGATGAAAACTCAGGGTGGAAATTTTGAGCAATAGACTCAAGACGTAGAAGTATATTCTGTATATTATCCTAGGTCTTTATTTTAGGCAGTGGCATGCACTAAAATAACCCTTCAAGCAGAACACTTGAGATTTCTCATTTTATGTTATGCTTGGAAAAACTGTCTGAAAACATATATTGGTCCATCAGCTGAGAATTATAAGGAGCATATACATGTATACATATACTCACACATCCACACACAACCCCACACATCCCACACCTACTGACATATATATGTACACACACATCCACACATATGCTCACACATATCTATAAGAACACATATATGTTCATGCACACATACCCATATATACACACTGATAACAATGTCCCCTAGAGGAACTCAAATTAAACAAAACAAAACAAAACACATTTTGAGAGGTAAAATCACCTTTATGTACTCTGCTGAAGGGATTTTGCTTCATCTTGTACCAACTGAAAAATTGAGGATAATTTTTTCATTCATGTGAATATTATATCAGGCATGAAAGAAAGATAATATATAAATAATTTATGTCTTCTATTTTTACATTCAAATCTTACACTGAAAGAAAAAATATTCAATGCTAATAGGTCCCCAGTGATACCAACAATTGAATGTGAACAATACTTTATTTCAGAACTATATTTCCATTAAATATAAAGTTAGATATAAGCTCTGCATTAAAACACAGGCAGGAATGGAAGATTCATAGGGTTTGTACTGTGTTCTGTTTTGTCCACTATTACCTTCCAAATTCCAAGGACTTTGCCATATTTGTGGCAATACTAAACAGAGTTGATATAAAATGTAAGTTGCATCCTTATGTCTCTCTGCATCTTAAGCATCCAGTTAGAAGAATAATCTATATGATTTTGAGTTTTGCTATTAGAGATATTATTGTATTAGAAACATGTCATCTTTCCACATTTTACATTTTTCTGATTCTTTGATTTCTTGGAAATTTAGTTCAGATTAACCATACAATACTTTAGCACTTAGATTTCCTCCTTCCATGTCTGTTGATGTTATACTTGTTCAGGTCTTGTCTAGGCAGCCATATTGTTGAGGTACCATGGTTGAAGCTTCCAGGATATTTCTAGTAGATATGCTCTCACTGAAGATTTCCCAGTGCCTGGTGTCTTCCAAAGCAATAGCCCATGTTGTTTTGGGAATCTCTTGAATTCCCCTGACCAATAACTTAAAAGAGAGTTTCTCACGTTTGGTACTGGGGATTTTGCTAGATAGTCTATGGCTTTTTGGGGACCACTGTCACCCAAAGTGATAAACTCTGTTTCATACACACACATACATACACACTACAGGTAATAATTTTGGATAAGAACAATATGATTTCTTGTGGCTTTTCAAACATCATTTTTTTTTTCCTTTAGAGACTGGGTCCCTCTACACTGATGTGGCTGTCCTAGAACTCACAGAGACCCACCTGGCTTTGCCTCCCACTCAAGTGCTGGGATTAGAGGTGTGCCAGTCTTAAAAAATGTTTAGGGTTGTTTTTCCCTCCTCTCTCGCCCTTTTTCTGTATTGCGCCCCCACTCTTTGCCCAATTAAAGTCCTGTCATGTTTTAAAGTTACATATTTTAATTGAATTAATTTATTTAAATAAAAAATTAAATTCTGACTCCATCCATATGATAATTGGAATTAGTTGGCTATTTAAAACAGGGAATTGGGTATGGTCTGTGTTGATGGGGGTTTTGGGAGTAGTTAGAGGGTGATGGGATAGACATGATCTACTTTATTGTATTAATGTATGAAATTTTCAAGAATAGAGAGAATTAATATTACTTAAAATAAGTTTAAAAGGAATCTTTTCTTTTAAATAGATAAACTTAATATTTTATTTTTATATTTTTTAAATTAATGCATAACATAATTCTTTATTGATTCTTCGGGAATTTCACATCATGTACCCTGATTCTGCTCACCTCCCAGTCCCTCTGTATTTACCCCCACCCTGCAGTATTCCCCCAAAAGAAAGCCCCCTAAATTAATTAAAAACAAAACAAAAGAAACAAACTAAAACCCCACCTCACTCCTCCATCTTTTCTGTCGTTTGTCCTAGTGGCACCGGGAGCTGTGGTGTGTCATGCAGTAGACCCTTTTGTTCAATCAGTCACACCTGCAAATATTCATTACAATGACTCCTTGTTCTGGCTCAAGGCCTCTGGCCTCTGGCATGCCATCATCACTAGACCCTCACCCATATTCCTCTCACTATCACACACTCCAGCATGTCACAGGTGGGGTTGAACCCAGGGTTCATGTCTGGTGGTTGCATTTGCATATATGACTGGATTAAAACGATTATTATTTTCTGAGGTTCTTAGTTTTTGTTTTTTAAATTTATTTCATGGTGTTCTGACAATTTGCCATTTTTTTCTCTTCTGGCTTTATGATTATCCAAATTTGATATTATTCAACAGGAGCGTTTTTTTTTTTTTTTTTTTTTTTTGATTTCTGTCCTTTTGGTATTGATGATTTGCATTTGTGAAATCCCTATGGTCCTAGCTAGCTTCAGTATTAATGCTTTCCCTAGTAAGAGCAATGTTCACCTATGGGCCTGGCCTGCCAAACACATTTTTATTTACTTCGTCATTTTTTTTTCCTGTAGTAATTCCATTAGAATTTTTGATATATTGGCTGAAGTTCCTCATCTCTTGTAACTTTTCTCTACCTGTGGAGTCATGAAAAATGTTAAGAATACAACTTTAAGCTTCTCCCAGTCTGGCAGCCCCTGGTTGAGAAGGAGTCACCATGGAGATGCCCCCACTAAGACCGGTCACCCACCTCATCTTTGACATGGATGGACTACTTCTGGACACTGAGAAGCTGTACTCAGTAGTGTTTCAGGAGCTGTGTGATCGCTATGGGAAGATGTACTGCTGGGAGGTCAAGTCCCTTGTGATGGGGAAGAAGAATCCAGAAGCTGCACAGATCATCCAAGGAGTTGGTGGAGGAGAGCCAGGCCAAGCTGGCAGACCAGTTTCCCACGGCTGCCCTAATGCCAGGGTCTGAGAAACTGATCCAGCATCTCCGAAAGCATAGCATCCCCTTTGCCCTGGCCACCAGCTCAGGCTCGGTGTCCTTTGAAATGAACACCAACCAGCAGGCACAAGGAGTTCTTCAGGTTGTTTAACCACATCGTGCTAGGAAATGATCCTGAGGTCAAGAGTGGGAAGCCGTTCCCAGACATATTCCTCTCCTGTGCACGGAGGTTCAGTCCCACTCCTGCCCCAGACATGTGCCTTGTCTTTGAAGATGCTCCCAATGGAGTGGAGGCAGTTCTGGAAGCTGGGATGAAGGTTGTCATGGTTCCTGATGAAAACCTGAGTCGAGACTTAACAAGAAAGGCCACAGTGGTGCTGTGTTCCCTGGAGGACTTCAAGCCTGAGCTGTTTGGTCTGCCTGCCTACTAGTGACGGAGGTAGCCCTGGTGCTACCATGGGCCGTGTGGCATCCCTGGGGGATCACATGGCTTCATAGGGGCCACATGGTATACTATGTTGGGGGAGAGGGTCTTGTTCAGGATTCATGGCACTGAGAAGAAAGGGAACACAATGTTTGGTACCAGAATGAGCCTGTTTATGCACTGCAGCCTTGGGAATGTGGCCATTCCCATCTGTATGCCTCAGCCGTCCTCTCTCTGGAGTGGGGTTGTGTCAGTAGATAACAAACAGAGACGGCCCAGGATACAGCTTGAGTACAGTTAATGATGTATGTATATGAAGGGAATGAATATGTGCCATGCATATACAAGTATATATGTAAATGCATAATGTTCCAGAGTGAAATCATATTTGTGTTTGTTTCCATATCTTTGTGAATGATGGCATTTGGGAATTGTAAATTTGGGAATTGTAATGATACATATGTACATGTGTATGTATAGATCCTGTGTGTATGATAGACCCCCCCCCAAAAAAAAGAATATAACTTTAAGTGTCCGGCAGTTTCTACATCTGGTTTGTCTTTGTATTTGTCTCCATTCGTTTGCTAGTTGTTTGAAAGAAGGCTGCTTTTGAAGGTTGGTGTTAACTGCTGCAGAACTGTAGGGGAAAAAGGGGTGATGTGCAAAAATGGGCAAATCTCATTTGCTAAGGCATCACTATTAGAACTTGCATTAATAGACTCAGGATTTGAGTTGTTTGTGTTCTGTCATTGTTCCTATAGTTTGTTCTGTGCATAAGTAATTGCAGATTCCTCTAGCATATGCCTAGTGGTGGCAATAGTCTGGCTGGCTGGAAGGTTTTTAAGATACTTCTTCTCATCTTATACTTTTATTCTCTTAGTGACTGTGTCCAAGAGGGACTTTATGTCTCCATCTTCTTGATCTTCTTGCAGTGGAAGACTATCAATGCTTGATATCCAGAGCTTAGGAGGGTGGGGACAGGAGAGATTCTCTAGTATCCAGACTTTGTTTTAGGCATGCCCAATCCTTGTGTCTCAGCAACGGACTTTCTCAGAGATCTTTTTTTTTTCTTCCACATGCCTGATAAACATAGCATTAATAGGCTTCCTGCCTCTCCCCAGTCAGTGAGAGCACTATTAATCCAGGGATAGGCTGGCTGCTATCCCTTTACCAACACACTCCACTCAATCTTTGTCTTTTCTCCTCCAAGTCAATAGGTTTTTGCTTGTGCCCTGGAGCTCTTGGTCCATTAACTCACAGTTTTATTTCATAACAGGGAAGGATAAAGTAGGTAGTTTGAATCTTTCCATTGCTGTATTCCACAAGTATACTCATACAACTGACAGAAGATTTTGCTGGTCGTGTGACTTGGCCACATTCTTCTTTCTTTCTAGTGGTCAAAGAATGTCCATGAAAAATGCATGCAGGTGGTTATCCATAGACCCTGATGTATAATTCTCAGAGATTTCAAATTTTGTCAATATTTTACAAGTATTTATTTTACTTTGTTCTGTGTCTCTCTCTGTGTGTATAGGCACATGAGTATAGGTGCCTGTGGAAGCTAGAAGAGGGTGTGGGATCCCTGGAGCTGTAGTTACAGACAGTTTAGGTCTGTAACTTAATTTGGGTGCTAGAATCCAAACTCACATCCTGTGGAAAAGCAGTAAGTTTTCTTAATGGCTGAGCCACATCTCCAGCCCCTATATTAAAAATATATCATTAATATTTATTGCTATTATTATTATTATTATTGTTGTTGTTGTTGTTGTTGTTGTTGTGTGTGTGTGTGTGTGTGTGTGTGTGTGCATGCATGCGTGTGTTTTGGCTTCTCCTTCCATCAGTGTTCCAGACATGATGATCAGCTTTGATGCTTGGTTTGATACAGTGTAGAATCACCAGGTAGGCAAGTCTCAGTGAGGGGTTCTCTAGATCGAGTTGCCCTGTGGGCATGTCTATAAGGAATTATCTTGATTATATTACTGAGGTGGAGAGATCCATCTACAATAGGTGACATACTCCCTACTAAGAGGATCCTGGATGTTAGAAGAGTGGATAAAGTGAGCTGAGTAGTAATCGGCATGCTTGCATTAATTCACTGCTCTCTGCTGTTGACAATGCATGAGATATGTCTATCTGTGTTAGGTTCCTGCTACTGTTTTCCAGCAGTGGAGTATATAACTGTGGTTATAAGCTAAAACAAACAAACCCCTTCTCTCCTAAATTATTTTCTGTCAAGATACCTTATTACAACAACAGAAACAAAACCAAGATTTTAAAGTCTTATGGTACACTACATGGAAGATTTACAAATTTGTTAAAAGTTTTTAGCTGAGATCACTATTTATTTCAGTGCTCTTTTTATCTGTTTGTCATATGTTTTTCATAATTGTAGCAGTGACCATTCAATTTTTTTCAGAGAGATCTGTTTTTCCTTAGATGTCAGGCTGCTTTCTTGGTTTGTGATGAATATTTTGTGTTATATGTAGCTTTTTATTATTTCTAAGTTGGGATGGATGTTCTTTCAAAGCCTGTATTTTAAAAATGAACTTCCATAGATACATGCATTTTTAAAGAATTATATTTTACTGTTTCTTCAAAAATAAAATATGCAGCATGTGTAGCCCTTTGGCTCAGTTCTCTGGGCTGCTCTGCAGCCTTTTTACGGAAAGGGAGTCCACACTTACTGTATGAGTGATTTGAGGTGAAAGGAATGTGGAAATCTTTCCTAGCCACTGTTCAACTAGCTGTGATAAGCTGGTGGCATGTGATAAATTACCAGAATAGTAATTTACAGGCACAGTAACTACAGACTTTGGGGACACTAGGTGTTTTGTTTGTTTGTCTATAAATGTCTGGGCATTGAAATTTTATTTCAAAAATTGATATAAATTGTGTCATTGGGGCTGAAGTGGTGATGTAACCTACATACACATTAGATTAACCTAGAAAACAAATAAAGATGTTCACTAATGGCCCCAAGGGCTATTTGCATTCCAGCCTGTGCAAATAGCTGGAGTAGTAATAGCAATCAACTACTCACAGGAAGAAGTCACAGTATGTGTTGCATGTGGTTGCTCTTTAGTGGATGGGGTTGCAAGTAGTAATTTAATTATGCTATTTCACTGATGATCATGTCCTCTAAAATATCAGCAACTTCTTCTAAGTTATAAAACAGGAATTATTATGTTTAAAAATCATAATAGATGAGAAAAACAAGATATTGTATGTGTTACTTATTAATATTTTCTGTCTGATTATCAGTTTACTATGACAAAAGCTTATTTATCCATCTTTGCAATAAGTGAGTGGATCAATTTATTTTGACAGTTTCTAGTTCTTATATATAAAAAATAAATATTTACTTTAAAAATTGTTATTTTTTTATTTTGAGACAGAATACAATTACCCTTGCTGGTCTGTAACTCATTCTGAAGACCAGGCTGGCATTGAGACTGCAGAGACTACCTGCCTCTGTCTCCTGAATTTTGGGATTAAGGACATATGTGTACCATCATGCATGATGTGTGCGTGTGTGTGTGTGTGTGTGCGTGTGTGTGCGTGTGTGCGTGTGTGTGTGTGTGTGTGTGTGTGTGTGTGTGTGTGTGCGTGAGTAAAGTTGCCTGTAGAGTCCAGATGGTGGCACAGGATTCCCTGGAGATGGAGTTTCATATGCTTGAGAGCTGCCTGACAAGGGTGTGGGAAACGGAACTTGGATCCTCTACAAAGCCTTTAAACTTCTGAGCCATCTCTGTAGTCTCTGTTATTGCTTGACATTTGAAAGATGATGCACTAACTTTGACATCACTGGAACCATTCTCTGAAAGTGCATTGAGGTACAGTACAGATCACAAGGGGAACTAGAAAGTGTATCAGCTTACAATGTGTTAGGGTATTGAAAACAATTTCTTCTTGGTGTCAGAACTGCTTCATCCCCCACTCTGTGGTTTTTAAACTTCATGAAAACAGAGTGAAAGTTTGGGAGGGGGCTGATACAGAAATCCTATTTAGGGCTAAGAACTCATTGTCACCTCCTCTTACCACTCTGACCAGTTCTCTGGCTCTGAATTGACATTGAAAAGAAACCTCTCTGACCCAGGTTGAGAACAGCACAGATTGATGGGAGTGAACATCAATGTTTAGAAGGCAGTTTGACAATAATTCCATATAGCAAAACAATAGTAGTAGGCCTATGAGGTCCATGGGCATGGGGTTTTGACCAGGTTTACAGCACTAGGTATCCAGACATAAATCCCCTCCTGTGGAGTAGGCTGTAAGTTCAATCAGAGAACAACCATTGTTCTCACTGCAGCAATGGACACATTTCTCCTGGCAGGTCAGTATAGCAAGCAAGGGCCAGCATTACATAAGAGTAGAATCTCTCCCCATGCTGAGCTGTGTAGCCTCCCCCAGAACAATGAAAGTTAACCAAGATGGGGAAGTTTCCCAGTCAGTTCTGGATTGATTTTTCTATGTCCTATCATCAAAATGTGTTGTGTTTTCAACAATAGTATCTTACCATGTAGTGATAGGAAGACAGCCAAGAGCTGTCATCTGGTGCCTTTAGGCTCTCTGTGGCTAACAACTTGCAGGGAGTTATACTATGTCAGGTACTGAGATTTTCATTTTCTAATCCATGTCTTCTGGAAGCAGCACTAACTAGTTATGAGGGATACCTCCATTAAAATTCCCTTAAAAAGTATATTTTAAAGTTAGCTTACAAAATATTGGATTTTCATAAAGTTACTTTTCATACATCATTAGTTTTGGCTAATACACCACACCATCTCCCTTTTTTTCTATATACTTGCCCCCATTACCCTTAAATGTTTGATTACTGGTATTTCTCCCCTCAAGATGTTTCTTTTGGCCTAAAAATGTGATCTACATTAGAGAGATATCCATGGGGTACTAAAAAGAATGTGCTTCTCATCATTGTTCAATGAAATATTCTGTAGATGGCTACTAAGTCCATTTGACCTGTGGTACAGTTTAACTCTGAAGTGTATTTTTGTTGTCATTACTTTTTGCCTTACTCTAAATTATCAATGTGTTGAAACCTCTCACCATTGCTTTAGATAGGCCTATCTTTATTTACATTTCTTATACTGTTTGTTTTATGAAATGAAATGCAGCCATATTTGGTGCATTAATATGCATTTCATATCCATTTCTTTTTCACTGATTGTCCTCTTTATTAATACACAGTGAATTTTCTCATCTTTTTGATCAGCATTGTTTTGATCTAGTTTTTTTGATCTAGTTTGTCTAGTTTATCAGTGATGAGTGTAGCTACTCTGGCTTGTTTATGCTTTCTATTTGTTTGCTATATTTCCTTCCCCATTCTTTCCAGTTTCTATGTTTCTTTTCCAGGAAGTTGTGTTTCTTGCAGACAACAAATAGTTGGCTCTTGTTTTTGAATCCATTCAGTGAGACTGTGTCTTCTAATTGGGAAATTAAGACAATTTCCATGTTAGGGCTATTACTGAGCAGCATGAACAGATTCCTATAATTTTGTTGTTGATTCAAACTGTGTCTGAGTTATTTGCTGGTTTACTGAGCTGAGAATGTTTGACAATTTCTTACTTTGTTTGTTTATTTATTCCTCTAACAAAAATCTATTCTTTTCTAAGCTCTCATGATCATAAGCATATTTTTCTTCATCTGTGTGTCATAGTACTTTGAGTAATTTCTCAAAGTAGTGATGGCTTAGTGGCTATTAAAGACTGTGAGTATATTAGAAAGTATCACTTTTAAATAGTTTTTTTGCTGGATATAGTAATCTTGGTTTGCAATTATTTGCTCTCAGAATATATCATTTAATGCTTTTAGGGTTTCTACTGAAAGGTCTGATTTAGTTCTTATTCTTATGAAATAATTCATACATATATTTCAATTATTTATATTTTTCTGTACTCTTGGTATGTTAGCTGTACTATAATATAAATGGATCCTTTTAGGTCCTGCCTGTTTATAGTTATAAATGTTTCATATACTTGAATATTCATATCTTCTCTAATTTTGTGGAGGTAACTGATACAAATTAACTGATTAACTGAGCAGGTCATCCATGTCATTAGTCTGTATCTTAGCTCCTTCACCTATGTATTCTTACATTTGGTTACTTGATAATTTGTGGTCATGATTGATTTTAAATATATATATATATATATATATATATATATATATATATATATATATTTCCTTGACTAGGCCAGTCCTCATTTTTGGGGGATGGTGGTGGCTTGAGATTAAGATGGTCAATGGATGAGTGGATGAGTTTTAAATTTGGGTTTATTGACTTCTGTTTCAAAGATTCACCTCCCCCCCCCCCCCCCCCCCGGAATCTCAATTGCTTACTGAATTGCTCATGCATGTTACTAAATTTCTTGTTCAGGTGTTGAATTGACTTTCTTACTTTATTCATCAGTTCATTTGGACTCATCTTGAGGTTATTGATAATTTTAAAAAGTATATGTTTGAATATCGTGTTCAGCACTTCAATCATTTTAGGACATTTGGATTTCAGTTATTGAGGGGTTTTCAAGCTTGGATGGGAACTATGCCCTTCATCCCTTCATATCCCTTTCATTGAAATGTATATCTGTTGGAAAGGTACCTCTTTCAGTTTTATACCAGGATTTGTATAGTGGGTAGTCATATAGTCATAACCCCTTAGAGGAGAGAAAGCAGACAACAGTAATAAAAGCAACAGCAATAAAACAAATCAGGTAGTTAAAATTAGTTTAAAAATAGACATTAACTATACTCCAATAATGTAAGAAAGGTGATATGACATTATAGGTTAAATGAGGAATTTCAAAATTATTAAACGTAAAAGTATTGATTCTTTGGCAATAAAGGAAAGAAAGTCTGGAAGAAAGAGAGGAGAAGCAAGATAAGGAAAAGGCAGGGCAGGGATGAAGACTTCAAAGGTAACAGTGAGATACAGCACAGCAAACACAGGGCAGATAACACTAGAAAGACAAAAAAGCACAGGCTGGCAAGATGGCTTAGTGAGCAGAATGTTTACCAGGAAGCCGGACAGTTTTGTCCCTGTGAACCACATGATGGAAGGAGAGCACTGACTCTGCCAAGTAGGCTTCCATATGTATGAAGTGGTATGTACTTCCCCCTGCTCTTACAAATAACACACACACACACACACACACACACACACACACACACACACACACACACACAGTGCTCAATGGTTAAGAGCACTTGTTACATTTTAGAGGACCTAAGTTCAGCTCTCAACACCTATATGATTGTTCACAACAATCACCCCTAATTCTAGCTCCAGGGAATCCAATGCCCTCTTCTGAGCTCCATGGACACCAGACATGCATGTGGTACACACACTTGCATACAGACAAAACACTCATATACATAAGATAAAACAAAGACATCTAAACTAAACTAGCAACACTTCACCCCACAAAGACAAACAGTAATGCTTCCTTCTCGAGGAGACACAGGATAGAGAAATTTCACTGTTTTCTTAGACTTGTCATTTCACTCTTTACTTAGTGTGCAGGTGTTGAAATGCTTCTGTCCATGATTTAAACAGGTTAGACCAGAAAGGCCTGTTTGCAAGCTGAACTCTGACTATGATTTTCTTTGTGCATGACCTGGATATTTTCTGTACCCATGCTTTGCCAGGTGAGGCTACAATAGCCTCTCAAATTGTTCCCATGTGAGCTTAAAGTCTCCCTCCCCACACTTGGGTGTCTCCTCATAGCAGACAAGTTCTGTCAGTATAAGCCTAAGTGTGGGGATATTCAAACATGTTACATTTCCACAACATGGGGCTGAGTGTGGAGAAAGCAATCAAATCAAAGCAATGTAGGAAGAGACAAAGTATATGATTCCTGTCAACTCCAGCCAGGGCCATCTTTGTCCTAGTACTGCCTTGTCCCTTTCCTCCTAACCCCACACCTGTTTCCTCTGGTCTTTAAGATACTGGGTAAATGCAATAAGCCTGAACATCCCTCTGTAGGACCGTTCACACATCCCATGGAAATAGATTATGTCTGTGAATCTGCCCCCAAGTCACAACCAGTTTTGGGGTTCCATAATGATTCTTGGAAGTGTTGGCTGCTTACCCAGTGCAGTGTGTGGAGCTTTTGAGGCTGGAAGATATAACAATTCAGACTTCTGCTTTCCTGGACTGTAAGGTCTGTCTTCAGATGTTCTCCACCACAACACCAATGAACAGAAGAGAGGGAAGGACAATGAGTTCCCTCTTCACATCTGTTCACTGCACGCATCTCAGGTCTTGAACTGTACTTGTGCAGAATTCCAGATTCATTTTGTTCTGTTGCTTTCTGTTCTGTTTTGTTCAAAGCCAGAGGACCTCAGCTTTCCTTGTTGTTTTGCCTGGTACCTGATATTAGTGACTGTTGTTTCTTTTCTAAATTGAAAGTTCTGTATCTCTGGATTTCTCTTAGTTTCTGTTTACTGTTTACTATTGTGCTACCATGGCTTTCTGGGCTACCATCCTCTCTGCAGCTGTCATACACATAATGCTTTGTTTCAGATTCATAGAGACATGGGATAGTGCTAGATGTCTCTATTCCTCCATCATATCTTTCTTTTTTCTCATTTCTTGCTAGTGAAGATTCATATTTTTCAGTCAGTAAAGAAAATAATACAATAAATTCAAGTTTGCTTAGCTGTTTTGTGGATTTCAGTAATTTTTTTAGGGTGGTATCATTAATTTCTTTTAAATATTTGTATTAATTGTATTTATTGCAAATTAGACTCAAGGATGAGTTATGCATTCTCCTAGAGAACACAGTATTATAAATATGAAAGGTCTCAACTAACTTATCCATGGAGCCCTCATCTAATACTTGTTGGAAACAGAAGCAAAATCTATATCTAAACACTGAGTTGAACTAGAACCCAGATGCAGAGGGAGAGGACAAGGCCAGGTTGCAGAAACACATAGGGACAGCTGACCCGAACAAGGAGGAGCTAACGGGCTCCCAGACTGATATCTGGGAATCCAGCATGGGACTGACTCAGGGCCCCCTGAATACTCATCTAGAAGGACTGAGCAGTCTAAGGGACCTCAGACAGTGGAGCCAGGATGTATCCCTGGTACACAAAAGGACCTTGTGAACACATACCCCATGGAGGAATACTCCCTTAACCTAGAGACAGAAGAGAAGCCCTAGTCCCTACTTCCCATGACCTGTCAAATCTACATGACTCCAACTGGATGACGTTGCTCTAGATGTGGAATTGGGGTGGGGGGATGGGAGGGGAGGGTGGTCAGGGTGCATGTGAGGGGGCAGAGAGGGTACAAGGGAGTGAGGGAGGGAGAGGGAACTGGGATCAACATGTAAAATAATAAATTAAATAAAAAATAAATATGAAAGGCAACAAAAACACCAGTCACCACTTTTGCAATGTCAGCTTACTAAAATTTTCAAAATGTTATTAATAAAATCAGCATAATCAATTTGCATTTAAGTGGGTAAATTAGAGAAAATATTTTGTTCTAATCATAGAAAAATTAAATAAGAAAGCAAGATAGCTCTTTATTTGTACATTAAAAAAATCTCATGATGGAGCTGAGAGATGACTCAGTGGTTAAGGGCTGGAGAGATGACTTTCTTGTTCTTGCATAGGGCCTGAGTTCAGTTCTGACAGCTCATGTCTGTCAGCTTAAAATAACCTGTAATTCCAGGTCCAAGGGATCCAGCAATGCATGCAAATGTATGCATACACACACACACACACACACACACACACACACACACACACACGCATGTGCGTGCACACACACACAAATAAAACAAAAGTAATTCTTTCCCCAAAACAAAAATATTGTGCAGTACAGTAGATGATGATTACCATGGAAACATAGAAACATACCCAAAGTGCAGAGAATGAGTGTCTGTTAAGAGCTTATCTGCAAATGATACACCTGTATCACCACCCTAAAACTCCGGGACCATTGTGGAAGAAGGTGAGGAAAGATTGTAGGAGTCAGAGGTTGCAGTGCCAAGGGCAATATACTTCTGACCTAGTAGAACAAATGTAGCAGTGAGCTGAGTCAGATTGATGTCATAGAACCTCAAAAAGGTCCAGCAGTTCGTAACCCCATGTATTTCTGAAAGTAGAGAAGACAGGCTATAATCAAGTAGAAAGTCTGTCTAAAGGGGGAACTGGAGGCAGCAGCTCAGAACATACATGACTGTTTCCATATGTGAAGAACACCCCACACTTAACTTGACTTTTTCTAGAACTTTTCCAGGTACAGCTAGACCATTTGGTTGGAAGCCTGTGGTATGTCTCCCTGGGACTCTTCCTAAATAAGCAAATTCCAGAGTTACTCTCATAGAACAAGCACTGTGTCACTTCAATAAAGTCTAATTCTTGAACTTGCAACTTCACACCAATATGGAGGACTCGATTTTCAGTAGATTTCAATTTTGATGGGAGATGTCATTCTGTAAATATGTTTCTCTTGTTGGTTAATGAATAAAGCACTGTTGGCCAATAGGAAAGGAAGATGGGAGGGACTAGGAGAAAGGAGGAGAGAGGAAGTAGCAGTAAGGAGTTCCAAGATGGAGGACCTACAGGGTAGGAAGCTGGTCTCTCTTTCCGGTAATATGAGACCACGTGGAAGTACTGAGATTAATAGAAATGGGTTAATAATTAAGACAGAACTAGCCGATAAGAAACTAGTAACTTGCCAACAGAATTATATCTAATACAGGGTCTCTGTGTGTTATTTGGGGCTGGTGTGGTGGTGGGACCTGACCAGGCTGGTAGGGAAAAACCTAGTGCTAACACTATTTGAGTAGGAAATCAAGATTCACTGGGTCTATAAAGAAACTCCTCCATGTGAAGGCTGGAGACATAAACTAAAATCTGTCAACTAGGGGGAGCAGCCCAGATTGGGGTAGGATGTTCACAAACATTGTTGGTGTCTTCAGAAGATGAAATATTACTTCTTCGAAGAAAAGGTTAATTATAAAGTGGAATGTCAGAGATCAAAGAGATATTGGAAAGTAATAATGTAAGAATTAAAAACAAAGAAAAGAAAGAAAGGAAAGGAAGTGAGGTAACAGACAAGAAAATAGGTCTACCATCTCTAGGGGAGAGTGGTAGAAGTGACAGATAGAACACGAGAAGAATGCTTCAGTTCCAGGAGGTGGGTGCAAAACCAAAGTGAGGAAACCATTCAAAACCTAGAAAGAAAGACCCTCCTTGGCTTACTTCTAGTGTAGCCTAATAAGCAGCTGTGTATTCATGGTTTAGGATACCTTCATGTCCCTGATAGGTCAGAGCTCCTTGCAGTCCTTTTCCCCACTGGGGAGCTAGACACATACAAGACCCCAAGGACTAATCTGGGTGGCTTGGAGCCATTCTGATTTGCTCTGAATATAACATAGGTTAGCACAACCAGCCATAGCTAGTCAACTATGGTGGTTAGAACTATTCAAAGTCAACCCTGGACCCACCTGGACTGGGACTGCCTCTGACAGCCCCTGGCTTCCCACATCACTTTCTGGGAACACAGCTCAAGTTGAAGGAGGTTTAGGTTGTAATAGGACTTAGGAATGACTGTGGCATCTTTCTAACTAAACCTCTTTTCTTGAAGGTATTTTCCCCCCTCTCTGAATTATAAATCAATTACAGAAAAAGTTTTACAAAGGTATACAAATGAAGTGACATTTAATTTTTTAAAAGAAATAAAATTATACAGATTGGATATGCCCCGGAAACTCCAGGCTACCCGTGGATGCCTTAGGTCATAATGCAAATATATTTCATTACAATTTTGTTCTACAGTGAATTCAGCATGCATAAACTAGCCAAGAAAAGTGACACTCTGATAACATCAACTTCAGTTAGTGGCACATGAGTTCTATGTGTTTTGGAACTATAGCTTTGAAGGTGAGTTCTTTTTAATGATAGCTTTATTCTTTCAGTATTTTTGGTGGAAGGGGGCAATATTTATGTTATTGGTATAACCTTCCATGACATTCCATAAGGCTAGACTGCAAACTTTCCCTTAGACTCAGTGAGAATGTGACATTGGGAATTGGAAAAGATTTTTGGGGAGAGTTTTGGAAATGAAATATTTATAAAATTCTAAGATCAAGGAAAACACTTTTGTCCTTGCAGTTAGATCATAGCTCCATAAATAAACTGGCCACAGCAATTTATTGAAAAGATTGAATTCCAGGGTCTTTCTCCCTTTTCTCTAAGTTTAGACATCTCCACTGTTTAGTCTGGATTTCCCTCCATGTTTATATATATTTTTTGAAATAACTTAAAATCTGTGTATTTTGCCTCCATGAATGCCTATGTATCATGTGTGAGAAGTGCCCGAGGAGCTCAGAAGAGTGTGATGGATCCCCTGGGACTAGAAGTACACATTGTTGTGAGCTGCTATGTGGGTGCCTGGAAATGAATCCCAGTTCTCTGGAGGAGTAACTACTACTCTTAACCACCCAGACATCTCTTGAGCCTTCATCATGATTATTTTATGGGATCCCTAGATATTATTGGTTGAAGTTTAAGTCAAGAACCATGCAGACCATATTTCAGCTACATGTTTGAGTGTAGCTTGGTTCATCTCAGAAAAACTGGCACTTAGAGAACTTGGAAATATTTCATCACTAGTAGACAATACTGCAGTTTGGAGGCTGGAAAGGAATCATTCTTAGGGTTCATTCTTTGAATTAGAATAGGAAATATTTAATTGTTATTCAGTAGATCCAAACTTTTAATCTTTCAGTTGCTCTGACTCCTAGCTAGTAATTTCCTTTAGCTCTCCCTGTGTATTGCTGTTTTGCAGGTCATTGTAGCTTTAGTTTTTAAACTCTGTTTAAAAATATTTAATTCACTTATCATCATCATGATAATCTCTCTCTCTCTCTCTCTCTCTCTCTCTCTCTCTCTCTCTCTCTCTTTCTGAGTGTGTGTGAGTGTGATGACACATGTGTGCCATGGCACAATGCATTCTGGGGAGCAAACTCAGGTCATGTTATTCCCCAAGGACCACCTCTCTGGACTTCATTCTCTGATTCTTTATGCTCAGAGAGTAATCCCACAATGGTGACACTCATGGTTGAAGAGGGAAACACTCAGCCTAAGAGTTAATATCTTGTCCAGTAAATACTAAATTATTCATTAGGCATAATTTTTTTAAATGAAATGTAGTAATTCCAGGGGCTGGAAGAAATTGCATGGGATTCCTTGGTAGGGAAATGTGTATCTGATGCCTGAGGTATGGTTCTGTGAATGAACTCATTTATGTTGTATGAACATAATGATTTGAATTGTTAAGTGTTTCTTGTCTACTTATAACTCCTTCTCTCATTTCTTTGTGTCTCATATTTTTTGTTAAAATATAATACCATTTCCCTCCATTTTTTGGGAACTTAGCACATGGGAAGAATTAGTCATATATGCCTCTTAAGGAACTTCCAGAGAACTGAGGGAAACAGAGATGAATGAAAATAACTAAAAAATAATATGAATGACTAACCATTATGGGAGATCCTACTATGAGCTTGTCACTATATTAGGGTCACAGAGAATTTCATTCAGAATAACTCTCTAAGGCAGATTAAAATTGTTCCTATTTACAGCATACAAGAAGATATTAAGCTTGATTGAAGAACTAAGCTCTCTGGTGCCAAAACCAGTGGACTTTTGAACTGGGGTGACATAACCTCCCCAGAGCAGAGTCATATAGTAGATCCCAGGTAATATGCAGTCTAAATGTTAGCTGTAGAGGGCTAGCAAGGAGGCTTAATGAATTAAGGCTCTTGTAGTCAAGTCCGAGGACCAGAGTTCCTTCAGGACCTACATGGTTGAAGGAGAGAATTGACTTCAGTGGATTGTCTTTGTCCTCCACATGTCACAAGTACATCCTGGCATGTGTGCCCTCCACACCACAACTGTAATGCAGATCACATTATATGAGGGTGAAGAGACAGCATGAAGGTAGGTGGGCAGAGTGGGTGAATTACAGGTGATGCTGTAGAATAGGTGGAGTTTAAATTGAGCCTTGAATGAAGAAGATGGAGAACGGAGGGAAGGAGGGAGAGGTGGAACTTAGCTTTCGTATTCAGCATAGTCAGTGTCTTTGAGTTCTACTGGGATGTGCTTGAAGCCCATAGAGAATAAATGGTTCTTGGAATTCACAGCTATTAGAAGCAGAGGCAGGATCAGTCCAGCATTATCATTTTTAGTTTGAGTTGGTGTTTATGCTGTACCTTTCATGGGCCTTAATCAAATTACAGGTCAAAATTTGTTCAAAAAGTTGACCCAGAGGTTTTAGGGCTGCTACTGGTGAAGGGAGTAATTGCAGCTCTAACTGGAATGAGTATTATTAAGTTATTAGCATTAGTATTTTAACAGAAAAAATTCAAGGTTTCCAGAAAAGGAGAAATAAAAGAAAGGAAAGAGGTCCTTTGAGATTAGAAAGAGAATAGAACTTTTATCCTGTTGAACAGAAGATTAAGGCATCATTGGTGTCTTAAATTTAGATTGTCATGTATTGGAAGAGGCTGCCTACCTCCACTTTTAGCTATATTCAGTACACCAGTGTTCAGAGGTCAGTGTTGGCAAAAATCAAGTTTTTTTACTTTATTCATTTAAAAAAAATGACAAAATTACTTGAGAGGAAAGGTCTAGTTTTGAAGCTTTGGAGTCCAGATTTCTTAATTTGGTCTTAATATAAGAGATGACATCTGATTTATATAAATATACAAGATATACATATTTTCATGCACATTTAAATACATGTGTGTATATATATATGCATGTAATATTCATGTGTCTATATATGCACATAATAGTCATTTAATTATGTGCTATCTGCAGGAATAAAGGAGGTTGCTTTTATCAATTATGGAATTTGCTTTAATTAGCTCATTAGTGTTAATTATTTAATGACATAAAGATCAGTGCAACATAAAAATTTAAAAGCAATGAATGATTTATGTGTAATTTAGAAGATTATGAATAACAAGATCTTGATTAATCACCAGCAATATCTCTCACTGAATGCAGGGGGAACCTGCTTCTTATATATAATTCATTAAAATTTATTATTATTATACATTCATCACACATACAACATGAAAAAATAATAGTTCATGGATCTGTATGTTCCATTTGCCAGGCTTCAATAATTGTCAATTTTTTTGCTAGGAAAAATTCTACATTTTAATTTTTATCATGTTATTTTTATTAAATATTCTTTTGCCTATATTTTAATCTTTGTTGAAGTCTCTTACACCGATCATACATGCCATACTGTTTTATTTTAAGGACTTACTGGTAGGTGATTCATGTATGGCAGGGTGTTTGGAAGGTAGTACTCAGACCTGTAGAATGGTCTAGATTTCCTATTTGGCTGATTCTCTTCTTGTCATGTCAGATAACTGTGGTCTTCTCCCGTCCATTTTTTTCAGTTTACTCCACTCTTTTTTTTTTTCTAATTTCTCACAGTAAGAGCTGGAGATTTTTTATTTGAGATATTTCACCCTTAATTGGGAATAAAATTAATATATTTTCCTGAAACAGTGTATGTGGTGTGTATCACAAATACATATTTTCTTAATTATTCAATTAAAATGTTTAAAATTTTCTATGGTTTAATCTTAATTTCATTTATTTATCTGTTTCCTTGATTCTGTGAGACAAAGTTTCACTAGGTAGCACAGGTTGGCCTCAAACTATATTCAGAGTGCTGGGCTTATAGATTGATCTGAGCAATTAAAACAGTTGTGGCTTTTTCCCTAGACATTTGAGATATCTATCTATCTATCTATCTATCTATCTATCTATCTATCTATCTATCCTTCCATCTATCTACTCCCATGGTGTGCCATGCTCTGGATGACCCTGTATATAGATTTATTTTATGTCCCAAAACACAGTCTATGTTGACAAATATTTACATGTACAAATCAAAAGGCTTTGAGCTATGGAACTATTCAGCTTGGTTGAGAATGCCACCAGAGTTTCTGCTTTGCTGATGTTCTATTGATCTGTCAGTGGATGACAGGGAAAGCCATTGATACAGGAAGGACATCATGGCAGGTCTGCCCAGTTCCCTCTTTAGTTCTGTCCCCCTTTTGGTTCTTCTTTTAACCACATGTGCAGGTCCTGCCTGCGGTTGGCAGTGTATAAATAAGCAGCATGCTGCTATTCTTGATGATCTTTGTGCTGTACATTAGATTCCTTGAGCTCATCTCTCCTGTCCAAACGTTCTCTTTTCAACCTTTATCCCACAATCACCATTGTATTCTCTGCTTCTGTGTTTGACTTTTAAAAATTCACTATCTGTGTGAGGTCATGTGGAGTTTGTCATTCTGTAGAGATTTCTTCATGAACCCTCATATCAATCTTTCATGTTCGTCTCTAATGTTGCAAATTTTAAGATTTCCCCCTTTCAGGGCTGGATCATATTCCATGAAAATATTTACTGTATTCTTTTCATCAATTTATCTATAACATTTTGAAGCCCTGTTGTTAAAAGCCCAGTTAAGCACAGTTTTTTTTTTGAAAATGTCTCATTTAATATTTTTTTCTTGTCTATTCTGATAGCCACATTAGTCTTCTGTTCTCAGCCTCTATCTGTCTTTGTCTGATGCTGTTCTGAAAGTGTTTATAATAAAGACAGTAGAAAGTGAACCTGGTGGTGGCGGTACATGCCTTTAATGCCAGCACTCAGGAGGCAGAGGCAGGTGGATCTCTGAGTTTAAGGCCAGCCTGGTCTATAGAGTAAGTTTCAGGACAGCCATGGCTACACAGAGAAACACTATTTGGATAAACTCAAACTGAAATAATCAAAAAACAAACAAACAAAACAAACAAATGAACAAACAAACAAAAACCAAACAAACGAGAAACCAAAGTCATTTCCTGGCATCCACTCCTCCTGGGGTGAGTTTGCTTCTTTTTGTTCTAGACCTTTCTGTTGTGCTGCTAATTCTTCAATGTGACTATTCTCCAGTTTCTTCATGTGGGCACTTAGTGCTATGAACTTTCCTCTTAGCATTGCTTTCAAAGTGTCCCATAAGCTTGGGTATGTTGGGTCTTCATTCTCATTGAATTCTAAGAAGTCTTTAATTTCTTTCTTTATTTCTTCATTGACCCAGGAATGGTGCAATTGCACATTGTTCAATTTCCATGAGATGTAGGGTTTCTACAATTTGTGTTGTTGAATTCTAACTTTAAAGCATGGTGGTCTGATAAGATACAGGGGTTATTACAAATTTTTTTGGTACCTATTGAGGTTTGCTATATTACCTAGTATGTGATTGATTTTAGAGAAGGTTCCATGTGGTGCTGAGAAGAAGGTATATTCTTTTGTGTTTGGAAGGGCAAAAACCCAAACAAACAAACAAAAACAAAAAACAAAACAAAACAAAACAAAAAAACCCCAATGGAATCTTGAAATTTGAAGGCAAGTGGATAGAACTAGAAGAAACCATTCTGAGTGAGGTTACCCAGTCACAAAAAGACAAACATGGTATGTACTCACTCATATATGAATTTTAAGCATAGAGCAAAAGATTACCAGCCCACAATCCACACTGCCAGAAAAGTTAGGAAGCAAGGAGGGCCCTAAGAGAGACATACATGGTCCCTAGGAGAAGGGGAAAGGGACAAGATCTTCCAAGCAAATTGGGAGCGGGGAGGGGAGAAGGGGAAAGAGAATTAGGAGGAAGAGAAGGGAAGAAGAGGAGGGGAAAGGTGGGCATGAGGGAGCAGGAAGACTGAGTCAGGGAAAGAATAGAGGAGAGCAAGAAAAGAGGTACCATAATAGAGGGAGCCATTATAGGTTTTAAGAGAAATCTGGCACTAGGGAAATGCCCAGAGATCTACAAGGATGACCCCAACTAACAATCTAAGCAATAGTGGAGAGGCTACCTTTAGTGCCCTTCCTTGATAATGACAATGATGACTACCTTATATGCCATCCTAGAGCCTTCACCCAGTAGCTGATGGAAGCAGAAGCAGACACCCACAGGTAAACATTGATTTGAGCTCCCAGAATCCAGTTGCAGAAAGCAGGAATGATGAGCAAAAGGGTCAAGACCAGGCTGGAGAAACCCACAGAAACTGCCAACCTGAACAAGAGGGAGCTCATGAACTCCAGTCTGATAACTGGGAAACCAGCTTAGGACCAACCCAGAACCCCTGAATGTGGGTGTCAGTTAGGAGGACTATGCAGTCTATGGATTCTCTGGTAGTGGATCAGTATTTATCCCTAGTATACGAATGGACTTTGAGAGCCCAACCCACATAGAAGGATATTTTCTGAGCCTAAACACATGGGGGAGGGCATAGACCCTGCTCCAAATGATATGACAGACTTAGAAGACTCCCCATGGAAGGCATCACCCTTCCTGGGGAGCAGAAAGGGGATAGAATGGGAGTGGGGGGGCAGGGGAGGAAGTGAGGGTGCAGGAACTGGAATTGAAATGTAAAACAAGCTTGTTTCAAATTTAAATAATAATAATAATAATAATAATAATAATAATAATAATAATAATAATAATGATAATTAACAAAAACCACCAAAGTCAGTAGAAAGCTGAGTGGTGGTTTCTGGTTAGAACTCTCTGTTTTACAAAAGATTTTTGTTTTTATTGTTTTAATTTATGTGTATGTTGTGGGTATGTATGCCACATGTGTTCAGAAGATGTCAAAAGAACACATTGAATCTCCTGGAGCTGGAGTTGCTGGTGGTTGTGTTGCCTGATCTGGGTGCTGGAACTGAAAGCAGGTCTTCAAGAGGAAGTGTCCTTAACTGCAGAGCCATCTCTCTAGCTCCTTTCTCCCTTTGCGAAGCACCTTTTCAGCCTGTCTGTCTGTCTGTCTGTCTGTCTGTCTGTCCATCCATCCATCCATCCATCCATCCATCCATCCATCCATCCATCCATCCATCTATCTATCTATCTATCTATCTATCTATCTATTTTACATCCTGGCCCATGTTTTCCCTTCCTCCTCATCTCCTGGTCACTCCTACCCTACCTCTACCCATCTTCTGCTGCTGCTCAAATCTATTCCTGGTCCATTTCTGTTCAGGAAAGAGCAGGTCTCCCATGGATATCAACAAAACATGGCATATCAAATTTTAGTAAGACTTAGCACTTCCTCATTAATTAAGGCTGGGCAAGGCAACCTGGTATCAGGATTAGGATCCCCAAAGCCAATAAAAGTGTCAGAGATGACCACTGCTCTCACTGTTAGGAGTCCCACATGAGGACTAAACTGCATAACTGTAACATATATGCAGAGGGCTTAGGTCAGTGCTTTGTAGGCTCCCTGGTTGTCAATTCAGTCTCTGTGAGCTCCTATGAACCCAGGTTAGTTGTTTCTGTGGATTTCATGTGGTGTCCTTGACCCCTTTGGATCCTACAATCCTTTCTCCCCCTTTTCTGCAGGATTGCAAGACCTCCACCTAAGGTTTGACTGTAGGTCTGTATCTTTTTCCATCAGTTGCTGAATGAAGCCTCTAATGACAATTGGGCTAGCCATCAATCTGTGAGTATAGCCGAATACCATTATGCATCATTACATTGACATTTTTTCCTCTAGTTGTGTTTGGTTCTATTCTAGGTCTCTGGGCTATTCAGCCTGTGAGTGCTGGTGTTCCAGGCATTGCCAGGGGTAGATTTACTCTCCTGGCATGGGTTTTAGGATAGACCAGCCATTGGTTGGCCACTCCCAATCTCTAGGCTACCCTTATCTTAGGACATCCCATAAGCAGGACAGACTGTAGGTAGAAGGTTATTTGGCTGGGTTGGTGTTCCATCCCTTCACTGTTGGCTACTTAGACCAAAAGACTAGAGAGTAAACAGAAACTTGGGAACAAAACACCCATCCAACAAACACAAATGCAGAAAGGATCCTATTCTATGTTTCTAGTTGACTTTTATATTTTTAGCGTGCATTTGGAGAATACACTGGTCTTCTTTAACTTAGTCTACCTGTATAGATTATTTGTATTTATTTCTCCTGTTGTCTTTCATGTCATTGTACATATTTCTCTTTTTAAAACGTATTCTCAGCCATGCTATGGTGGTGCACGCCTTTAATCCCAGCACTAGTGAGGCAGAGGCAGGCAGATCTCTGTGAGTTCGAGACCAGCCTGGTCTACAGAGCTAGTTCCAGGACAGATGGACAGATTGGGCTGATACATAGAGAAATCCTGTCTTGAAAAACCAAAACCAAAACCTAAACCATCCCCCCATACACAAACACAAGCAAAAAGAAAAAAAAATCCCATATTCTCCCATGATTTTTGCTTTAATTTTTTCTTTAGAATAACAGAGGCATATCACACATTAAATATATGTCATGTATGATATGTGTAAGGTGTGATATATTTTTTATAGAAGTTTTGATAACTGTCCAACATTATTTTTCTGGTATTTACTTTTCTTTGCAGATGCATGCTCCTACCATGGGTTAGTCTTTCATACCTCGTAAGTGTTTCTTGGGGAATCACTAAGGTATAGTCTCTCCATTTTGATATATTTTTCCTCAGGATGGTTTTTCTGCTTATAATGCTTTATTTTCACACTCGTCATTTTAAAGATGTGATTGTACCACCTTCTGGCCCCTTTTGCATTTTTTCCTGGTGATAACTCAGTTGTTTCTCTTTTCATTCTTTTCATTTGTATGTAATATATTCTTTATGGCTGCCCCTCATTTGACTTTTTTATTTCTAGTAGTTTTTCATTTAGTCACATATGTTGAGAGTTGGGTTTTTTTTTTTTTTTTTATGTATTTGACTTGAAATATTTTAAGTGTTGTTTACCTGTAGTTTGACACATTGCATGAATGTTTGAAAATTTTCAGCCATCACCTCTTTAAATTAATTTTTCTTTCTCTTTATGAAATACGCACACAAATATATACCCATAGACACACCTCTATGCACACACATCGACACACATATATACACACACATGCATATAGACTAAAATAGGGACTGGAGAATATTGTGGTATTTTGTTTTCAATCTAACAAATAAAGTTTTCCTGAAGTTCATTGTGCAGAGCTAAGCCACTAGTTAGCTACACACCTAGATAAAAACTAAACCACAGGGTGGTCGGGGGGGGGCATGGGAGGGAGGGAGAGAGGGAGAGAGGGAGGGAAAGAGAACTGGGATTGATATGTAAAATAAGAACAAAAAAAAAAAAAAACAAAAACAAAACTAAACCACTACTTAGCCACACAAGTGGCAGTGGTGGCCACACTTTTAATCCCAGCACTCAGGAGATAGAGGCAGATGGATCTCTGTGAGTTCAAGGCCACCCTGGGCTACATGATAGTGAATCAGTCTAAAAGAGAAACAGAGTTCCTACCTTTGATTCCAGCACTTGGGATGACATGCCTTTAATCACAGCACCAGAGAGGAATATAAGAAAGGAGCTCAGTTCAATCCCAGTACAGTTTGAGATTTGGTGGAGAGCACTGCAGTCTGTAGTCAAGCTGAGGACAGGATCGCCTCTCTTTGGTAGTAGAGGTAAGAATTCTCTAGTTGCTGAGTGCTTTGTTTTTCTGATCTTCAGCTTAAACCTGATATCTGTCTCTGTGTTTTTTATTAATTGTGTTACAGGAGAGTCTTTTTTTAGTTGTAAAACTTTTTTTTTTTTTTTTTTATTTAAGTCTTCGCAGTTTCTACCTCCTATCATCCAGTTCATCTATCTTTTCTTCTGCTCTGTTCAGTGTGTCCTTTTCTGTCTATTGAAGGGCATCATCATTTCTTACATTTTTTTTCTCTAATGTTCAGTTCTGATTTTAGAAAATAGTTTCAGATTTCTTCCAAAACTTTTAAGCCCTTCCCACATCAAGTTTCACTAGATTCTATCTCACTTAGGAGAGACACTTTATTGTTCTTGCAGGCTAAACCCTTTATCTGGGTCAGCTGTCAGCCCATTCCTACTGATTGTCCTTTCCCTATTCAACACATTTTCTACTTTTTCACATTTTATAACTTTTATCCCATGAAAGTCATTTTGTGTCAAGAGTAGTAGAAACTTCTAGTAAAGGGAATCTGCCTTCCTCTTCCAGGCTGCTAGGTTGGTGTTGAGTCAGGGTTTCCTATGGTTGAGCTAGCTGCACAGGGCTTTGTGGCAGATGTAGTTAGATTCAGTTTCCATTGTTTTGGAACATTTTGCAGTCAGGATTAGCATTTTTCTTTTCATGGGTCTTGAGAAATAAGCACCTATATTCTTCAGGGATGCATTGACATTTGAAAGCTCAAGGCTTTTGAGTTCCTAGAGGTTGGTTGTATTTGGTTCCCAGAACCATCATACCCTCTCGTTTTCTGTCTCTGAGAAAAATATCTATCTGTCTTGCTTCCTTGCTTCTCAGGATAATGTTCTCAATTCTCTGTCCTGTTCCTAGCCTCCTGTGACTACTGCCTCAAAGTCAATGAAAGGCACAGTGAATATCCCATACCACCAAGGTGATCTCTGTCCTCCTTCCCTCCTTCTACCTGTAGTCTTTAGTATTTTCTGTGATGAACTTTGGTTAAGGACTAGCGAACTGGAGGGGAGGTCTGTCAATTTTTTTTCTGGCCTCTAGCTTTCTTCATTTGTCTCTATCACCCAGCAATAATATTGTGGATAATAAATAATTGGCCATTGGGAGATGATTCTACAAAGACTTTGGCTCCCTGGGACTGTGATCTGAAGACAAATGTTCATAATTATTTTTTCTTTTTGTTGAGAGATGATAAGATTTCATTCATGTTGTACCAGTAAAGATTAGCATCTTCCATGACTATTCCTCAATATTAAAACTAGCCATGGGAGTGTCTTCTAGAATGTACATGGAGATTAATCCTTTCAAGATTGTCTTAGTCATAAGTTCCCTAGAATATTTAAAAGCTATGTGTTAGAGTGTTTCTTTTGTTTTGGTTTTTGATATCTTTAAGAGCTACCCATCAATGCTGTAGAAATTACGGTAATGTTAACACCTTAAAACAAAACAAATGTGTTATTTTATGATTTTGGGGGTCAGAAGTGTGGAGTGACCAATGGAAGAGAATAAATGACACAGATGAATCTGTGAATCTACAGGTATTTGATTTTAACAGAGTTAGACAAATTATAGATTGCAGAAAGGACATAGTCTTCAAAACTGGTGCTGGGAAAACTTGAATTCCTCAGTGTAGAATATTGAAATGAGACTCTCATCTCTCGCCCTTTATAAAAATAAACTGAAAATGAGTCAAAGACCTTAATGTCAAAATTCACTATAGAACACATGAAGAGAACACCTCAAGATATTGGCACAGACAATTATTTTTCTGGACAGGACTCCAGTATTTGAGGAAATAATGGCAAGGATTGACATAAAGGACCACATTGAACTAACAGCTCCTGTACAATTTAGGGAATAGGCAATGAGATGTCTCAGTTGGCAATGACCCTTGCTGCTAAGCTGAGAGCATGTGTCTGTCCCCTGAGACACATTTGGTGGAAGAGGAGGACTGACTCACCCAAGTTGTTCTCTGACCTGCAAGTATGCTCCAGACAGTCTTCTACAATGACTGGCATTCCTACTATATAAAAACTCAAATAATAATAATAAAAACAGTGAGTCAAATAAAAAAAATAATATCCGATAGACACCTTTCAAAAGAAGTTCAAATGGCTGGAAACTATGTGACAATGCCTCAGTCTCATGAAGAGTCTGTGGATGGCAAATCAAAGTCATATTAAATTCCATGTTACTTCATTCAGAGTATCAATTATTGTCAACAAAACAGAAACAAAAATCTCCAAGAACAACGATAATAGCCCCCTTCAAAAAACAAAACAAAACACGTGCTTAGAAGGAAAAATAACAAGTATTGGCAAGGATGTGAGGAAGAAGAAAGCCTCACGAGCGATCAGTGGACATGTAAATTAATACCAGCACTATGGAAGACACTAGGAGGACCTTTAAAAAAAAGCTAGCCACGCAACAGTAAGATGACATGCTTCAGCGTGTTCCTCAGTGCATTTGGGGGCTTTAACTTGTTGGAACTGAGGCTTGATTTATTGATGGTCAAATGTGTACACATGGGGTCATCTGATACACAATTGGAACCTGTTCTGTTGCCTCTCGTAAGACTTCCTACAACCAAGTTCAGCTCTTGTGCTCTTCTGAGTGGAAATTTGTCTAATACCTCATGGGGTGACTTCTTTCTATGGTAATTTGCCCCAGAAGAAGTATCCGAAAATAAAATTTCTCATCATCACCCAAGTAACTTGGCAATGGTAAACAAAGTAATATCAGAATTTCACCACACACAGCTTCCCTTTGTGGGCAGTTTTGCCCATAATGAGTGCCTACCCACCACAATTAGTCATTTCAGTACCCTATATTTTAGAACTATTCGTATGTGATTTATAAATAGCTGGCATAGAAGAGTACTTTAGTTTAATGATGCCCTCTATTTTAGATGACACTAAATATCCTGCTATTGTAAAGAAAATAAATAACAAACTTCATATTAAATGCTAATCCCACTTCATTATTACTGGTTCTTCCTATGCATAGGGTTGAAACAATGAGACACTTAAGTAAAAGCCTGAGTGGTAATTATACTTTATGTTGTCCGTAATTAAAACTTCTATTAAAAAAAAAAAAGAACACTTTTTTCCCTTGGCTTACAGCATTTCATAAGGTTTTGCTCTGTCCACTTTTATATTTTGAGTGAAAAAAAAAGAAAGCTACATGAAAATATTGTGCCCCATCAATTTCCAAGCACAATGGAGAATGGCATGGTGCTTTTACGTGCTTTCTTTTCTGAACAAAGTCCAGGCCCAGAAGCACAGCACTTCCAGCCACTCATTTATCGTGACGGGCAGGCTGCAGAACATAGATATAGCAATCTGCCTGGCTGATTTCTGCTCCCCATTGGGAATCGTGGACACGGTCCCAGCAGGTTGAAAGCTCTGCACCCACGCACTGCAGAATGCTGTGATTACAGCAGGTAGGTGGCTCTGGTGGTGGAGAACTTTTGAAGGTGGGAGTCCAGCATAATGGGACATGTTATTATACTGGAGTTTGTGGGACACGCACTGTAATTGTATGCTTGGTATAACGTCTGATTGTTGTGCCGTTCATACCCTCTGGAAGCCAACCCCCCATGTAAGTGATAACCCACTGGAGCTTTTGTTCTGGGTGCAATTGAAACAGGCAAAATGAATAGCAACTGATTAATTGAAGCAGGTTACATTTTTGGAAAACAAATCAAAGTGATTTGCATGAATCACAGTTTGTTACATAATACATTTTGAGGGCACAAATTACCTTTTTAGAGCCTAAGATACATATATACATAGTGGAACAAAAAGAAATATAATAAACTGGGCCATAACCACATAATTCACATTGAATACTGAATGCCAAAGCTGATGTGAAACAAATGATTTTCCAATAAACTACTCAGGCAGAACCATATCTGTTCTAAAACTTCAATTGAATATTATTTATAATACCAATAATGCTTCTCTATTGTTAACGATGAGATGACAGAACAGTTTGTTTTACATATTAGTTTGGAGTTGTGTATTCTCAAGTTGGGAAACAATCTATACTCATGTCCCAGAAGATATAGCAAAGAAATACAAGTCTGAGAGAGTACTTTGAGGGCTGAAAACTTTTGGAACTGAATTATTTTTACCCCTTTAAATTATTTCTTCTTTTTTAGTTTTAAATAAAAAGGGAGACAGTAAGATGTGTTATCAACTAAAAAAAAATCTAGTTTTAACAACTATAATTGATTTTATTGTTGTTTTAATTTTTAAATTTTATGTGTGTGGGCTTTTGGATTACATGTATGTCTGTATATCACATGTGTGCCTGGTGTGTGCAGAGGTTGGAAGAGAACATTGGATCTCCTGAAACTCAGTTACCAATGGTTGTGAACTGCTATGTGGGTGCTGGGAATCAAATTCAGCTTCTCTGGAACATAGCCAGTGCACTTAACCACTGAGAGGTCTCCAGCCCTTATTCGTTTATGAGACAAGATCTCACTATATAGCCCTGATGGCCATGGTATGCCAAGGTTGGCCTTGAACTTGTGATGACACTTCTGCCTTTTCCCCCCAGAGCTCTTGGATAACAGATGTGCACCATCATGCCCTGCTCAATAATACATATTAGGAATAGTTTTTATTATGCTTATATTAATTTTTATGCTCTAAATTGAATATAGAGTCTTGGGAATGCCATGCTATTCTTTTTTTATTCTTTATTATTTTATTTTATTTTATATAACAAAGTCCAATTAAATTAAAACAAACATTTATACACAATATTTGGGAATTTGGGCGTTGTTCTTTCCAAACTACTTCCTGTTGGTAAGGGGCCCTGTCATGGGGGATTCGAAGAAGATTCAGAAATCCTGGCTGTAGTCTGTAAGGCTGCTTTGTCCAGCTGAATGCCACGCTATTCTAAGGTATGTTCTAAGTTCTAAGGTTAGTTCTAAGACCTAGGTTTAGGTCTGTTCTAAGTTGTGCCTGAAGCTCCTATTGTTTGTTTGTATTTATTATCTGTATCACTCCTACTAATAAAAAAAGATTTTGAAATATCACATAAACAAATGAATTACAAGCTTCATTGATGAGCATCCACACCTGTATATTCTTCATAGTTTCATTTCAGGTAGATAATGACAGATGCAGATGACTAGAAAACATTCTTAGCAAGGCACTCAAAAGCATACTATAGTATTGGGTTAGGAAATATGTATCTACATGCATCTATTATGTATGTGTATTACTTCATAATTTGCTGCCAAACATTTTCCATATCAATAAATACATTTCTGCATTTTTATAGCGCACTATTACTTAATTCCAAACCTCTCATCATAAATTAGTTGACTTTATAATAATAAAAGATCAAATAACACACATCCATAGAATTTTAAACATAGTTTGTTATTGAGTTTGTTAAAATTTGTTCCAAAAGGTAGAGTTATTGCAAGATTTTTGAAGAGCTTGAAGGCTTGGTTCATACTGCATAATCACCCACAAACCTATCTCAGAAAACAACTCCTGATCGCAAGTTCCAGGCTCAAAATTATACACACAATTTCATTCTAGGGTGTGATGGATTGCCTAACTTCTTCTTCCTTTTTCTCTTTCCTTTCTTGCCCCCTTCGTTCCTTTTTTTCTTTAGACAGACAAACAACAAATTATATTTTTACTTTTACCAAATGCAAAAATTTCTCATTCTGTAGAAATTTAATTAAAAGATGAATTAAATAATTTCTCACCTGTGTATTATTGATTCCTTTTGGGAAAGACTTTTCACTTGTAAGAATTCCAGGGCTCTACGCTGTCCCTTTTATGCCTTCCCTTTTGCCCTGTCACCCCACACCTTAAAGGACATTTCCATGTGTAAACTGTGTTCTTTTACTTCCTTGGCAAAGAAACTAATGCTCTGTCTTGTGCCCACGTCTAACTTTTGATTACTGTTTGACAGGCTGCTAGCACCGTGAACTGAAGATAGAATGGTTGAAAGCTCTCTGCTGACCATGTCTCACACAGAGATGCCCTTCAAGGGGTAGAATATGTTGCTGTAGACACATGCTTTAAACTTATTGTAGCTTGGTGTTTCTGAATTCTTTGGTGTGTTTTACCTCTTTCTGGACAGTACATACAGAGAACTTGAAAACTGTATGAATACACACACACACACACACACACACACACACACACACACACACACACAGATTTGAAAGGGAACTAAAGTGTTTAGAAAAAAATGGACAAATACATTTGTCTTACAGGAAAGTTAAAATGTGGGATAATTTTTTGCTGGTAAAATATGAATAATCCTCATTATTTTCTCATAAAAAATCTATGTAACTTATAGAAAACATACTAATTAGTTTCTAAGTGAGTTTCTTCTTCTTCTTCTTCTTCTTCTTCTTCTTCTTCTTCTTCTTCTTCTTCTTCTTCTTCCTCTTCCTCTTTTTCTTCTTCTTCTTTTTTGATACTGGGTTTTCCTATGAAGTTCTGGCCATCCTGGACTTACTATGTAGTCCAGGCTGCCCTAAAAACTCAGAGATTTACCTACCTCTGCCTCCCAAGTGTAGGGACCAAAAGCATGTCTCATTAACCTGGATGAAATATTCTTAATATCAGCTTTATTACAAAGAATATGTCCAGACATGGCAATATTTATACAGTACATGAGAAGTGTAATGTTCATAAATCTCTCACTTGAAGCATTTCCCTCTTTTTCTGGTTACTAATTACCCAAAGCCATCACCAATTGGTGATTCTTTGAACAGTAAGTATGTACATAAGATAATCTTGTGTTAGTTTAAAGCAATAGAAACACTTCTTATAAAGCTAAGGCCCCTGTGCTATGAATGCACCTGGAGCTGGTTGGTGTCTTTTCACGAACACACCTATAGTTAAGATGTTTCCTATTGTAGGTCATCTGCTTTGGCGCCTCTTGGTTTTGGTTCATACATTACTGGGGATTAAACCTGTTGGTTCCAGTTCCATCTTTCCCATTAGATACTCATTAATAAAATCCTAGATGCCCATTATTCATCTCATCATAGCATTCAGGATGGCAGTTAATTCACCTAAGGTTTTCACATTTGATGACTTCCTCATGGGTGTTAATTGGGTTTCTTGGAATTTTCCATCAATCATAGCCTCTCAAGATTTTGCTACTCTGAAAGGATCCATTTGTGAGATACATGTTTTACACTGAATGTACACAAGCAAAATTAAAGGGTTCAGTTTCGACTATGACTCATGTCTGTTTTTACTGAAGTAGAGGGCACAATTTGGCTTCTTCATGATTTTTTCCTCAAAAGAAGAAAATACATTGAAGAGCTGTTAGGCTTTCCCCAGATCACCTCACTCACAAATGGCTCACTCACAAGAGACACAAAAAATGATGAAGAGACTCAGAAAGAACATTTTAAGTGTGGGGCCCAGACATGGAGAAGTCTGAGGGACTGGGGGGTTGAGTTCTGGTCTTATACTTTGAACAGCATTGAAATCTGGGTCTTTAGCTATAATTCTTAACCTTTAGAACTGATGTTTGCATTGGATCATCCCAGCTTCTCAATGGCATCACAAATCCATAGCTGAGAAATTAGGTGGTTTTGGAACATATCATGCTCATTCCTCAATCTTACCACATATAGGCAGTCCCATTTCTATTTATGCATTTTCATCCACATTTGAAGAAATGCACTGTTGTTTTATCAAAGCAACTGATTCAGTTTTACACATATACATAATGCATTCTGGTTGCCCTTACTATCTCCTTCCTACCCATGTCACTTCCTTTCCTTACAATTCCCCTTATTATACCTATATCTTCTTGCTCTGTTTTGTAAGCCACTGAGTCTAAGCAGGACCAACTGTTCGACTATGGATTTCAAATTGTTGTTACAACCTGGTGGGTTCAACTGTGACTACTCAATGAGTGTCCCACCACAGATATCTGTCAGAAACAATTGATAGTTCACCAAGAATTGGTAGAATCACATGAGATCTTTCTTGATCCACAATTGACTAATGACAGGCAGAGTCTTGTCCAGGTTCACAAGATAATATTTCATAGCCTGCCTTTCTTATCTTCTGGCTCTTAACATTCTTTTTACTGTCACTACTGAAATGTTCCACAAGCTTCAAAGGGAGTAGTATAAATGTTCTGCTTAAGCCCAAGCACTCAACCATCACTTATTCTCATGACCTAGAACAGCCATGAATCTTTGCATTCATTGCTATTCAATGTGGAGAGAAGTTTCTCTGATTAAGGCTGAGAGTAGCATTTGTCTATGAATACATGCATAAATATTTAGAAGGGAGTTTGGAGCCATGCCAATTAAGCTACACAAAAATTGTAGACTTCCTTCTAAGACATAAGATCTCCCCAGTCATGGAACTTAGACTGCCTTTATAGTACCAGGAATGAATCCACTGTTGTAGAGCTAACCTCAAATCTAAAAACCAGTTGGTTATCTCCATAACAGTTACACTACTAATGCATCAGTGGGTGCATCTTACTTGGCAGGTTGGCATTTAAAGAACAAACCATTTTTTTTTCTTCAAACTGCAATAACATTCTGTTTCTCTTTCCACTGAGATATAGCAATAACAACAAAACAGTATGGTTCTAAAAGTGGTAAATATTTTGCTTTTGTTACTACTATTGTCCAGAATGATTACAAATTAGTTACAGTGTATTCCAAGCAAGAACTTATTTTATAGAAGGCATAGACTTTGGCCCTCATTTGTCCTGAGCACAGTAGAGCTACCTTAGAGCATTGTTCTTGGCCTGAAACTACAGCCATATTAGCTCTTGGGCTGAATCAGCAGTAGTCTTACCCACTCCTGTATCTTCAAGGTCAAATAAATAAAAGATATTTATAGCCTCAGACTTCTTAAGCCAACAAACTTCCAGGATACGAAGTATAGGTCACTACAAGACTCTGATAATAATTCATTTTAAGTTCCAGGTTTCAAGAGCCCCAGCATTTTCCTGTAGTCTCTGCTGTCTTGCTAAACTATTTCCTTTCTGAGGTCTTGTGTTGGGATCTGCATATATTTACATGTTTTAGGATATAAGATTTTTAGCTACACATTATGTAAAATAGAGGTCAGTCCTTTGCAAGGTGATTTTACTTTTTCCCCAATTGGCTTACTCTAAAAAACATAAATAACACAAATAGAAATAATTAAAAAAAAAAAAAAAAGATTTTTCCCTCCTGTAACGTCTTTTAACTGTGCTAATCCAGACAACTGCTACTTTTCTGTTACTATGCAGAGAACATCATTTTCTTTGTAACTTCTGAGGTGTTTTGCTTCAAGTTGGTGTGATCCCTGCTGTACCCAGAGGTATAATGATCACAGCTCAGGGGAGTGCCTCATGGTGTTCTCATGTGCCTGACTGGGTTTCAAGACCAGATAAAGACTCAAAGGCTTTCTCTGAAGAGTACTTGAAGATCAATCATTAGTGGGTGTCTGGGTGTTTCGCCATGCTTAGCTTAATTTTTTTAAAAAGTAAAAGTCATAGTCTGAGAAGTCAGTATGTCAGACATTTTTGACTCTGAGGCAGCTGTGGGCCTTAAACCTGAAATCACAATTCTAGAGTAGTATCTTTTCTTCTGAGCCTGTGTTTGTTTTCATATTTTCACCTATCAAGCCTAGCTCTTTTTTTAATTTTTTTTTATTTTTATTTTACATATCAATCCCAGTCCCCTCTCCCTCCCTCCCTCTCTCCCTCCTTCCCTCCTTTTTCCCTTCTCTCCCCCCCCCTCACATGCACCCTGACCATCCTCTCCTCCCATCCCCCCATTCCACATGTAGGGTGATGCCATCCAGGAGGGGTCATGTAAATCTGTCAAGTCATTTGAAGTAGGGACCAGGACTTCTCTCCTGTCTCTAAGTTAAGGCAGTATCCCTCCATGGGTGATGTGCCTGCAAGGTCTTTTTGTGCCACAGGAATACATCCTGGTTCCACTGTCTGAGGTGCCTTAGACTGTTCAGGCCTTCTGGCTGAGACCCATATTCAGGGGGGCCTGAGTCAGTCCCATGCTGGAGATGTCATTCTGTATATGTTTCTCATACTGGTTAATGAATAAAGCACTGTTGACCAATAGGAAAGGAAGATAGGAGGGACTAGGAGACAAGGAGGAAAGAAGAAGTAGTAAGGAGGGTCAAGATGGAGAGTCTGGAGAGAACAGAACCGCCATTCCTCTGCTTTCGGTAAGACCACGTGGAAATACATAGAAATGGTTTAATACTTAAGACAGAGCTAGCCAATAAGAAACAAGTAACTGTCCAACAGAATTATATCTAATACAGAGTCTCAGTGTATTAATTGGGGCTGGCAGTGGCGGGACCAGGTGGCGGGTGGAAAAACCTTACTTGTTACACCCAGCTATCACTCTGGGGGGCCTGTTAGCTCCTCCTTGTTCAGGTCAGCTGTCTCTATGTGTTTCTGTAGCCTGGTCTTGTCTTCCCTCTCTGCATCTGGATTCTAGTTCAGCTCAGTGTTTAGTTGTGGGTGTTTGCTTCTGTTTTCAACAGGTACTAGATGAGGGCTCCATGATGGTGGATAAGTTAGTTGTTGATCTCACTATCCGGGAAGGACATTTATGGTAGCCTTTCCACTGTTGTTCAAATTGTTAGTTGGAGTCAGTCTTGTAGGTCTATGGACATTTCTTTAGGTTCAGTTTTCTCTTCAATCCTATAATGGCTCCCTCTTTTATGTTCTCTCTCTCTCTCTCTCTCTCTCTCTCTCTCTCTCTCTCTCTCTCCTGTTCTCCTGTCTTCTATTCCTCCCCTGACTCAATCTTCCTAGTCCCACGTGCTTTCCTCTCCTCCCCTTCTCTTTCTCCTAGTTCCCTCTCCACTCACAGCACATCCTCCCCGGCACCCCACCCCCCGCCCCCATGTGCTCTGGAGCCTAGCTCTTAAGTGGTTTTGGGCATTGCTTTGGAATGAAAAACTATTAATGAACAAATACAGTAAAACTCTACATGTTGATTTTTTTTTTTAGTGCTAAAAGAGGTTTCTTTTCTCACCTACAAGAGGTTCTTCTGCTGTTTGCCACAGGAAGAGTTCTGATGAAGAAATCTGTGACTTTTAATCTTTCTCCCTAGAGCAGGCCAGGGTCCAGCCTGCTTCATTATTTACAGGAAACAGTCTTCACCTGTACTCACTGTGTTCAAACCATGGTTGTACCCTTTTCTTAAAGAGTACCACCATCTTCATAGATAGATTATGACTGCTGGATATTTGAAACTCATGTTGGTGCTTGATAAGACTGACTACATCACCAATCCTGAGGCTACTGCTCAGACAAAAAGTGTATCCTCTTAGTGTCACAACACAAGACTCATTATTTACAGAAAAACAACAGATAGAACCCTAATGTTTGCCACAGAATTCTGTATCATAAATCTCATGTTAAAGTGCACAATTCTTAGCATTTTATAATCTGTATACATTCTATATGTTAAAATACATCTGATGATTTACCAGTCGTCTGTGTGTAATTCATATGGATATTCAAAAAATAGTTTTTTATATACTGCTAATAACTGAAGTGTAGAATCAGTGTATTTACAAGGTGTGATTCACATACTGTTTTTTTTTTAATAATGGATCAAACAAATCCTAAGATTAATTAATTTTAGGTGATCATTTCATTAATTCTCTGAAGACTGTGAGAGGAATCAGATAACTGACAGGTAATGCTACTGTATTTATATCCCAATAAGCATTTACCATTTGGTTAGTGTTTTCTGGACAAAGAATAACAATGCTTATCTAGTCCAGAGGATAATGACTGTGTTCGTTTGAATGTGAATGGTCCCTATAGGTTCCTATATTTGAATGCTAGATCCTCAGTCAGTTGGTAGAACTTGGACAGATTAGGCAGTGTGGCCTTTTTAGAGGAGGTGTGTCATGGGAGTGGGATTTGAGGTTTCAAAAGCTTTCTGACATTTTCAGTGTGCTCTTTTCTCTGCCTTGTGTTCCAAGATAAGATGTGAGCTCTCAGTTGTTTCTGCTGCCATGCTTTTGCTCCATCATCATGGGCTCAAATCCTCTGAAATCATAAGCCCAAGTAAACACTTCCTTTTATAAATCATTTTTGTCATAGTGTTTTATGTTGGCATTAGAAAAATAATGAATACAAGACCAAACTCCTTAGCAAAAAGTATAAAAGTTTACTAGGTTTTTGTTAGTGTATGTGGACAGCTGATGGATATGGGCTCTTTTTTCAGCAAAGATTTTAGACCCTGGGTAAGACTTCTTGGTAGAACACATGGATTGAATGCTTATGCCTTAGATGAAGATATACTCAGGGATAGATAGAAATTTTTAGATCGGAATCATAGAGACAAAGCATTATGGAATGGGTGAGTTCTTGAGGTGATTCCTAGTTGATTTTAAGAACAATGAGGCATTGTCTATGGCCAGAAAGCACTTATATTCTTACACATTCACGTCCTAGTTTTTCCTCCATAACTCACTTGTTAACTTCATTCCAGCGATCTCAATTCTTATTTTCCTCTAAAAATCATTGCCATCTGTCTCACTTACTTTTCTATTTTGTGACAAAACACCACAACCAAGGCAATTTCTAAAAGAAAACATTTAATTTGAGGCTTATTGGTCAGAAGGCGAGTCCATCACCATCATGATGGGGAGCATGGCACTAGGCAGGCAGGTATGGTGCTGGAGACCAGTAGCTGAGAGTCTACATCTCTCAAATAGAAAGAAGCAAGTAGAAAGAAAGAGACTGGACCTAGAATGAGCTTTTGACACCTCACATCTCACCTCCAGCAACACACCTTCTCCCACAAGGTTGTATCTCCCAATTCCTCTCAATTAGGTCCACCAAGTGGGGACCAAATATTCAAATATATGAGCCTATGCAGGTCATTCTTATTCAAAGCAACACATCATTATGTTTGTCCAAGTTAATAGTGTATGTCATAGCTCAATAGTATGGCACTTGCAGGTGCAAGCTCTGGTCTCTGGGTTTGATCCCTAACTCTAGAAAAATCAAACAGTGAACCAACCAACCGACTCAAGCAACCAGAAAAACAGTAAATTGTTCGTGATAGAGTTTGTGGAATTAGTAAATAGATAAATAAAAATTCCTATTACTTATATGTATTATATATATATATATATATATATATATATATATATATATATATATACACAAATGTTGCTTTTTAAAAATTGAACCACATAGTTTATATTTGAGAAAAAGACTTAAAAGACTTTATCATTGGTAAACTTATAAAGTAACTGGGAAAATACATTGGGTACTCAGTAAATTAATAGGAAATAAGGTAGTGCTGACTTATTTGATAAAACTCAAGATATCAATGTATAAAATATCACCTGAGTCATGATGACATTATTTGAGGCATCTTCTTCCAGAAGGTTCTTTGTTATAAAGTCTTTCCATAGAACAGACAAGAAAATGAAAGATCAAAGTCATAAAAGAACACTTTACATTAATGTTGCAGTGATGAGAGTGTGGGTGGTTAACTTAATGGCAGTTAAACTTCTTTACAACCTTAAGGTTTCACTAACTATGAGGCAATCACTACATTGGTATGGATGTTGAGTGTTTAGGAGAACATGACCACACCCTTACTCAAGTCTACATCTCCATATTAGGTTCCTGGAGAGCAACATTTTATGGACTACCATAAAAGTTTCTGATTTTTATTTATTTTTTCTTTGTTGGAGACAATGGTGTGAGATAATTTTCACATCAAGATAACATTTTCTATATATGCCCATTTCTTGTTAGTGTTCAAAATAACCTTCAGGTTGGTCTTATTCTTCCATCTCTCCCATTAGGTTGCATTAACATTTTACTTGCCTTTGATATTCACCATAAATTACTAACTATTCTTCCATTCTCCACTAGGCAGGCATCCATTGTTCTTAGGTATCACTGGGAGGAAGTTTCCATCATCATTTCGGAGTTAATGAAAATTTACCTGAAAATAAACTTGTTTCCATAATACTAGATTTTTTTAAAACTTAACCATATAGTCTCTTTTCTTCAGTAATTCTTCAGTAATTACTCTTCTACAAAATTAGTTTTAAAATGGAGGAATGGAAGACTGTTTCTGTAATGAAGGCATTTAGATAGTTTTCATCTTGTTTCTGACTCCGGCTTTCAGATTCCAGGGCTGGGACATGCAGCACATGACTATGGAGTGCTCTGTGGCATTGGCATCTTCATTAACCATCATATGGCACCACTCAGAGTCATTCCACTTGCTGAAATGTTTGTGTCCTTACACATCCTTTCAAATGTAGTAATTTACGAATGTAGAAACATTTACTTTTTTCCTTTGATATTTGAATTTATTTTTCTGATTAAAAAAAAAAGAAAATATACTATTAGAATTTTCTTCTTTTCTGGTTGGCTCCCATATATTTTCAGTTATTTACTTCATTTCAGATTACTTATATGTATAAATCCATTAAGGAATTATGTTTGGAGCAAACAGCTAGCACATAGACTTATATAAAGATGCAAGGAGTGGGGTTAGAAAATTTATCAGCTCAACAGTTATGAACTGTTTTGACAAAGAAATGTATGATTTTGTTAAAATACCAGTATATGTATCCTTATGTACACTTTGGTTTTTATTTCTAGGTATTTATGTAAAATGTCATATTCTTTTGTAACTCTTTTCAACCAGTAATTATTCCTGATGACAACCTAGGCCCTGGCACTGCTTGCAGTCATTTCTGACTGCTTAAGAGGAGCAATCTAGACCATAGCTGGCTACAGTTAAATTAAATTATCATAGAGATGCAATATAGTCTGCTACACCATTCTAGCTGTGAACTCAGGATTGAAAAAAGATTGATGGACAAGGGGGAAGGATCAACAAATAACTACATGGGTGGTACTATGAGATGCCTACCTCTAAAAATATTGATGTACATAGGCAGAGTGTGGCTTAAAGATTGCATCTTCCCCTAAAAAGGGAGAGTTGTTTGCTTGTTTTCTCCATAAGTACCAAATAACAGGTGATAATGGCAACATGTTCTTGTCATGTCTATGTAAGCCCATGGCACACCTGGGGTAAACCTTGTACTGATAGAAATAACATGAAATCATCACAGGATGAGGTCATAGGCTCTGTGTGATTAAAGATGACTACTTTCATCCTGAGAAAATATCTTTAAAATGACCAAAAAATAATTTCAAGCCTTTGCTTGGCACAATACTGTGGATGTGAATTTCTAAGTAAGAATAAGAGAAAAGTATATGTAAAATACAATGGTGTAATTGAACTGTATGAAGCAACTGTTCTTATTTTTATGAATAAAATTTAAAACTAATTTTAGCTCAGAAGATTAAATGGAAGTTTATTGATTGATTGTGGTGCTGTGGATTGAATCCAAGGCTTGACACATACCAGGCAAGGGCTCTATCCCTGAGGTGTATCTCCAACCTGGAAAGTGTATTTTTTTTGGAAAGTGTATTTTTAATAAAACAATGTACTTCTTTAATAGACCATGTACTTCTTTAATAATTAAGGCTTCATGCGTATATTGAGGTTGTAGGAAAGACTAAATGAAAGGGATTTATAAAACAAAATGGCTTACTCTTTCAAGTTCTCAAGATGAGCTGGGAAAAAGAAACACATCAAAAAAAGTCACATGAAAATTTTAGTCACCCAAATCTCTACACTGTATACCAACCTCAATGGTTTTGTTTACAGCTGGGATTATTGATACATACTCAGTTACTAGCTTGAGGTCCAGAAGAATGCAGCACATACAGTCTGGTCTAATAGCTTTTAGGACATCCTTCCAGATTTTCAGAAAATATAGCTAAAAATAATCATGAAAATGGAAATAAAAATTCTGAGGGGCAAAGAAGACAATGTAAGTCAAAGCATACCATTTTGAAATAGGCATGTGTCATGTCAAAACTGTAGAATATGTTCGTATGTGAAAAGAACCAAATGAGACAATATATATTTTTATTAGTAGTGTTACTATGTCTGGTTTACTGTCTTTTATGTTAAAAAAGAGTCTACAATGTTATGTAACATGAATTATAAAATGCCAGATATCCCTTTGTCATCCCTATTTATATTGACATCGAATCCCCCCCCAATGGATCGATGACTCAGACACTGAAACCATAATCCAAAGTAAGTCTTTCTTTCCTTTAAGCTGCTTTGTCAGCTATTTTTCAAGTGTATGAAAAAGCTGGCTCACTAAGCTGAGGGTATCAGTTAGTGAGTGATTGCAGGAGAGAAATACCACAGAATGGATTAGAATGAAGAATACAAACTTATTGTGACTAAAGCATAGTGAAAGTGATCATGAGAAGTGAGATGTTAGAGATGCACAGGGGTGGACATATAGCTATGGGTAGGAAATCTATCTTGTATTCTGATAGGAATCTGTTTTGGGGTTTGAAACCGGGAAATGACATGGTGTAGGGAGAATGGGTCATCAGAGAGAAGAATGGAAGAACTTAATTGGTTAGGATGCCATTGTGTTAGTCTGAGCCTGAGAGGTTTGGACTGAGGTGGAGAAGGCAGACATGATAGTTCCATGGAACACACATGCAGTCAATGCTGGAAAAAAAAAACTGGATGCTGGGGAAAAACAGAATGAAGAAATTAAAGATGATTCCCAGAATCTTAACTTGGCTCCCCCCCCCACACACACACAAAGAAAGACCAGGCAAAAACAGGAGGAGCAGGATTAATATGATGTGCATTTTTGTGAATGTGTTTGGTGCGACTCATTAATATGGAGTAAGCAGATAGTCTCTGAGATATTGAGAGCCTGCCTTATGGATAGTATTTTAAACAAGCACTCTTCCCCACTTCCTAAAACAGGCCACAAGCTTGGGGCCAATCTTTTAACACAGGAGCCTGTGAGTGGCATTTTACATTCAAATCATACCAGTGTTCTTCTCGTGAACATTGTAAACCAATTCGTTCTCACCCATCAGCTTGAAAGCTTTTCAGAACAGGTCCTGCAAACTGTAAAGACAGGGCTGTCGCATTCTCTCCTTTCACCCTTAGCTGTTCTCTAGCACCTGTGACATGATCAGCACATAGTGGAAACTCAGTAAATATTTACCAGATGAATGAAGAAATGAGGTGTGCTTTTCCCTCCCTCTTTAACAGAAATATGAAGGAACTGAATTAAATGATGGTTGGGCTTCCTGGATCTCAATCATGCTGAGTGAGCGGGTCATCAGTAATTTGAATCTACTTTATTCCACACAATCATTACATAATATTAATTACAGCTATTTTCTGGAACTGTACCTGCCAGAATCAGTTCCTAAAAGCTGTCTTGACACACATTTGAGGACAGTGCCTTTTACCTATGGCCTTTGGGGCTACTCTTTCTATACCAGACATATTTACCTTCAGTTTTCTCTGTTCTGAGTGTTGTAGGGGAAGTCAGTAATGTTTTCCTTGTGTTAGTTCATTCTTCTGTAAAAATACTTTCAAAGCCCTCTCAGAGGTGACCACAAGTAAGAAGCTAAAGGAAATCCTCATGTTCATCCTTATTCTGGGACTAGAGACATGTAAGCAGGGTGGAGATGTTCTAGTTGTCAAAATCCTGATGTCTCATGATTTTGCATCAAAGAACTGGATTTCAATTGATTTGGTTTATGACAACGAATGCAGCTTTTTCAAGGCCTGATTTTTGGGAAGAGAATGGTTCCTCTGATAAATATCATTCAGGTGACACATGGATGCCAAAGTCAAAGCAGTGAGGCTGGAGAGATGGCTCAGTGGGTAAGCTGATTCCTGGGCAAACAAGAGGATCAATTTCAGATTCTCAGCACCTACATCAGAAGCCATATGTGGTGCCAAGCCTGTGATTCTACTGCTGAGTTTCTGGAGGGAAGACAAATTGATCTAAGGACTTTCTAGCCAGTCAATCTAGCAAAACAATGAGCTCTAGGTTTAGGGAGAGGCCATCTCAAAACCCAAGACAGTATGATAGAAGAAGACACCAAAATTTGACCTCTGTCCTCCACACATTCATAGCCAAGCATGTACACACACACACACACACACACACACACACACACACACACCCCCAGTGTCAACTACCTGTCCCATGAGATAACACACCCTTCTTGGTTTCCACACATTTCTATTTTACAGCCGAGGAAGAGTCAGGCATTTATGCATCCTAGGTAGGTACTCTATCATCTGACTTATATCCCTCACATGAGAAGCAGTCTATTATGACTCTGTTGGCTGAAACGATGGAGGAAGAGAAGATGGGAATGAGAGGAAAAATGATCGAGATATGAAACAAAAGCTGAAAGATAGTGAGTTCCCAAAGTAAGTTATTACCAGAGTTAGAGTTAGAGGACACACAACCCTGGTTCTTCAGTGCCAACTTGAATTGGATACTTTGAAATTTTAATATAACAATTGCCCCTTTTTAAATAAAAAGATTTAATTTTTAAAATTATATATCTATGTGTGTCTACGTGTACGTTTGTGCATGAGCTAATGCACAGAAGAAGGCATTGAACCCCCTGGACCTGGTGTTGCAGATGGTGAGAGTTGCTGGATATGGATGCTGAGAACCAACTCAGGTCTCTTGTAAGAGCAGAGGTGTGGCATTTTCTTGATCCATAATTTACTTATTTAAATTTTTAAAATGAATTTTTATTTAAATTAAAAACAATTTTATTTTACATACCAATCCCAGTTCCCTCTCTCTCCCATCCTCCTGTCCCCTCCCCCATCCCCCATCCTACCTCCCATCCACTCCCTAGGGGGGATGATTTCTCCCATGGGGGATCATCAAAGTCTGTCACTTCATTTGGGGCAGGATCAAGGTTCTCTCCCATGTATCTAGGCTGAGAGAGTATTCCTCCATAAGGAATAGGCTCCCAAAGTCCATTCAAGCACTAGAGGTAAATACTGGTTCCACTACCAGAGGCCCCATAGACTTCCCAGGCCTCCCAACTGACACCCACATTCAGGGGGACTGGTTCAGTGTTATGCTGGTTCCCCAGCTGTAAGACTGGGGTCTGTGAGCTCTAATTTGCTCATCAGCTGTTTTTGTGGATTTCCCCAACATAGTCTTGACCTCTTTGCTCATCATTCCTCTTTTTCTACAGCTGGATTCCAGGAGTTTGGCTCAGTGCTTAGCTGTGAATCTCTGCTTGTGTAACCATCAGCTACCATATGAAGGCTCTAGGATGGCATTTGAAGTAGTCATCAATCTCATTATTGGGGAAAGGCATTTAAGGAAGCTTCTCCACTATTGCTTAGATTCTTAGTTGGGGTCATCCTTGTGGATTCCTGGAGATTTCCATAGTGCCAGGTTTGTTGTTAAGCCCATAATGATTCCCTCTATGAAGATATATCTTTCCTTGCTCTCCTTCTCTGTTCTTCCCCCAACTGAACCTTCCTGATCCCTCATGTTATCCTCCCCGCTTCCCCTTCTCCCCTTCTCCCCTTCTCTTTTTCTTCCCTCCCCCATTCTCCCAATTTACTCAGAAGATCCTATCCCTTTCCCCTTCTTTGGGGGATCATGTTTCCTTAGGGTCCTCATTGTTTCCTAGCTTCCCTAGGCTTGTGGATTACAGGCTGGTGATCCATTGTTCCATGTCTAATATCCACTTATGAGTGAGTACATACTTTGTTCTATGTCCGGGTTACCTCATTAAGAATGGTTTCTTCTAGTTCCATTCATTTGCCTGTGAATTTCAAGATGTTATTTTTTTTCTCACTGAGTAGTACTCCATTGTGTAAAGTACATTGTTTTTTTAATCCATTCTTCAGTTGAGGGGCATGTAGATTGCTTCCAGGTTCTGGCTATTACAAACAATGCTGCTATGAACATAGTTGAACAGATGTCCTCGTGGTATGAATGTGCATCTTTTAGGTATATGCCTAAGAGTGGAATTGCTGGATCTTGAGGTACACTTATTCCCATTTTCCCGAGGAACTGCTATATAGATTTCCAAAGTAATTTATTTAATTTTTGGTAAATTTATTTTACTTTTTTGTGACATTGAGTAAATGATCAGTACTAAATGGCCATTTGTTTGTACAGGTTCTTCTCTCTCATTCATAGTTTTGTTGAGCTCAGATTTCAGTTCTGAATAACAACAAAGGAATTTCTGAAGGTTTCTTATACAGAGGAACAGATAGTAAATACAATCCTGCCTTTGCCCTGACAACAAAACAATTCTAATATAGTGGCAGGCTGGCAATGGCTGTGAGGCACTTGAGATGTACCACAACCCGAACCACCTTGTTGAGAGGTACCAAGGGAATAATTCAAATATGGCAGAGATGGGTGAGGATCAGGAATTAAAGGACAAGTGGCAACCCTTTGTGCTTTATTCTTTGGTTTATTTCTTTCTTCCATTTGATCTTATTTTCTCTCTCTCTCTCTCTCTCTATCCCTTCCTTCTTTCCCTTTCTTTCCCTCCCCCTTCCTCCTTCCTTCCATACCTCCCTCCCTGCCTCCCTCCCTCCCTCCCTTCTTTCCTCCTATTGCTTCTTTCATGTAACAATGAATTTCCTTCCAGAAGGAATTTGAAACTACCATGATGAAACACCCATAATTTGGGGTCAAGAATCATTGTTTTCCTCCAGATATCTGTCTTTGGGAAAGAAATGACACACAAAATGTTGCAATAGTTATGAAGAGGCATGCTGTGAAGGAAGCAATCATCTATGTGGTGCTACCATACAACAATGAATTATGCAATACAGAAAAAAATTGATCAAAGAATGTGTGGTCAAGGATTGCATTTCGAGATAAAGAGATTTCTCCTTAACTAATGAGTCTAGAGGATATATTTACAGGGCTATCAAAACAATCCAAACATCATAAGGCATAGCATTTGTTTGCATTCCTGGGAAGGAACTATGCAGGCTTATGGATCATTTAAATTAGACTTTACTATTTTGATGTCCTTGCCATTTGTTCTCTTAAATTTCCAGCCTAAGGGGTCCATTCGCCCATCAGTGTGCATGTGTAAGTCCCATTAAGGCTAATCGAAATTTGATGCCTGAATCCAGAGGAAAAAAATCTACCTCTACAATGGCATTTTGCTCACGGAATGCAGAAGAAAAATAACTTGAAGAAAATCCATTTCTCTTCATCCAAAGCCCATAAAATAATTGCATTAATTAAAAGACAAAGTATTTGCTTGTGGAATTTTGTATTCATTTAATAAACTTATAATTGTATGCATTTCTCCCACCCGGAATGGTCTTTTCCTAGTATACGCTTTAGGTCATCTCAGCTTTGAAGAACCTAGTGACAAATGGCAAAGGAGAGCAATAGTAGTGAAGGGAGTTCAGTACTCTACAGAGTCTTTCTATATTTACATGTTGCAGCATACATTCTCAGGATGTTTCCAAGTTATTTCTACAAGATTCAAAACAAAAGCTGAAACACAGGACAGCCTGTCTATATTTTCTTGTTTAAGGCTCTGTCTTTGGAGCTCTCCTTTGTACTACTGTTCTAACCACGTAAGGGATTTTTGGGCAAGGGTCACTATTCAAATGAGATGATAATTTAAAAAATGCTCCATCATTCTGTTTATTTTGGTCAAAGGGAAATATTGGTTCTTTGAGTTGCATTAACATCCAGATAAAAAACAGTTTTTTATCTATATACATCTTTCTGGGGGAAAAAAAATTCTACCTCGAGAAATTTCTTTAACAAAGAGAACATTATTCCAGACTCTAACATTTCTGTCTGTCGATTATCATTAGTCATAAGCTAAGCCCTGCACTAAATGTCTAGTGAGCACAGATAATGTTCATTTTGTCTGGAAGACAGGTTGCCGCCTGTCAAGGAGAGATGGAATAAATGACAGGTTTTGACTCTGTGCCTTGCAGGCATATTAGGCTAAGAAATCGCCAACATGATGAAAAATTATTTTGTCAAAAATTTGTAGGTCACCCATCATTGTCTAATGTATTCTGTGATTAATTGCTAGCATAGATCAGCATTATGTCTTCCCAGTGAATCGCTTAATTGTTGCCTGCTTCATGCTCTTAATGTAATGATGAGGCATCTGCTCCTTTCGAATGTGCTTTTAAATGCCAGCTTTTGCATCCAGGTTACAGGGTTGGTGATAGTCAAGCTAAAGAACTGGTTCAAATTAAAAGTTCGGGACCGCCATCTCCCTGTGCTTTTTATGGGAGTGTGTGTGGAAGGCTGAGTGTTAGTGTTAATGTATGTAGATTTTATTTCTGATGAGTGATTATTTGACTGCTCATTTTACGAAGATTTATGGTGTGCTTTCTATCTCCTGACTGCAGTGCTACTCTTATCTTTAATAAAGGAGATGAGGACATTAATCAGCCATTGTCAGGGCTCCTGACTAAGACATTAAATGTACTGTATGGGATAGGTAAACACGCTCCGGATCCTTCTCTACTCCACTAGATCAGGCAAAAAAACACTCATTATATTTATCATAATTTCACATCTGCTGTTTTTGAAGCAATGTACCATGAGGCCATAAACTGTATTACAACTGTGTATAAATTCAACTGATTTGTGGCTGGAGTAACTAATTCCTAAAGTACATTTTAGAAAAACAAGCAGTGAGCCCTGAAATTGCAATTCCATAAAGGCACTAAATTACTGACTGCAGAAGCAAAAATTTGCTTGATGTGATGCTGCAGTGACCATTTTATAAAAAGTGACAGTGTGCCTGTGATGGAGTCAATAAAATAGGGACGAGTGAGCTGTACATTCAACAAGATTAAAGAGAAAGCGAGTGACACGCTACAGTGTACAAATACAGGAAAGCATAACATTTTCCCTCAAATGGCTTACAGATACAACTATTAATAGCAAAAATATTGATTTTTCAGTAATAATAATTTCATTATTTAGGGAAGAAAGTGAAAAACATGGTCTCTCTTTTACTCATTTCATAACATAACTGGGAATGTGTGCAATATTTAAATAAAAGGATGTAGAAAATTTTAAACATTGTGGCATTAGCTATTGGTTTAACGTTGCTATAGTATTTTCCAAAATTATAAAGGATACTTATTTTAGAGGTCATTTATTTGTATCCTGATCCTTAAGGGTCTATTCTATGTTCAAGTAGCTATTTTGTGAAGGTTTCTGGAGATATTTGGAGCAGGTGTGTTGGGTGCTTATGTGTGTGTGTGTATATGAGCAAATGTGTTCACATGTGTGAGTCTGTGCATGTGTGTGCATGTGCTTGTGTGTGTGTATATGTGTGTATGTGTGTGTGTGTGTGTATGTATTTGTGTCTGTGTTTGGAGGGTGTGGAGTACTGTTTCTTTGTGCATATTTGTTTCACAGCAGTGTCTATAAACCTGATCTATAACTAAATATCTTTTCCAATTGGAAATGGTCTCCCCCCATTTTTAACCACGTGAAAAGCAAAACCAGAAATTATTATATGTAAAAGTAGAAATACACTTGAAATTTCTTTCTATGAAAGCCAAAGGCAGACCTGCCACTTGGGCTTCTGAAGAGGGGTGTGAGCCCACAGATGAAATCTGCTCCAGGTGGTAGCTAGGGATCTTCTCCAGAAAGTCTGATGAGATTGCACAATTATTTATTGACTGGAAAAGCAGTTTAAGAGAGAAAAAATAAATGGAAGTGATGTTTTCCTGCTTGGGTTTCTCAAGATAGCCATTGTCTTTCCCTAATTATCACACGCATCTCTGCTGTGGAGGATAGAGTGCCACTGGACCTGTGCTTTTGTTTTGTTTGACTGTGATCCACATGCATTCTTTGTTCACTGTCCTGTTTGAAGACTCTTTGTCATTGAGTGTGGGCAGTTCCTTGTTACCCAGGGCAAATCATAAAGGACATTCATACAAAACATATTTTAGAACAAGGTAAACCTATTTGATTTTATTTACAGAAGGATATACTTTTCCATATTTTATCCTTCTCTTTGGCCACTACCCTGGTGTTTTAAAATGACAAATCTGGGGCTGGCATATTGAATATTATTTTATTCTTTACCCGTAATATCAAGTAAAAAATGATTCTGTTCATAAGGCATTGAAAGGTTCCCATCTAATGGTATCAATCTGTGTATCACCAAGCGTTTGTTTCCCTGACATTATTACTTTACTGAAATTAAGCTCGAAACAATCCAATGTCAGACACTGTATATCTACTTTTACTGCCAGCCTTCCGGAGCCCACCATATTGTCAGGACTGCATCTCATTTGAGGTGGGTTTAACCAGATATATATTCTCAAGTTTATTGAGAGTTGGGTAGATTACATTTCCCATTCTCAAACAGCAGGCTGGTCCTTTCAGTGCATTTTATAGAACAAATGTAAATTCCTACTCTGCACTTGAAAAAAATTCATGGTTCTTTTCTTAGTGTCAGAACTATAAATCTAGCTTAGCATTGAAGATGAGTGAGCATGTTAGAATGGCACAGGATCACCCTTTCTGATTTAGCAGCAGCTTCCAAGTACTCAAGACATCTGGGAAAGGTCAATTATGATGGTCTCAGCAAAGAGATTTACTAATACAACAGAGCTGCTTATACTTGGAAATAATTGTAAGGGCTCTACAAATGCAAAGCACTTTCTGCACCAGAAGTTCCTCTTTCCACCAGTAGTCCTCTCTTTTTTGCCTCACCTCCTTACATCTCTTCCTTGAACCCTTTTCTAAAGTCTCTCACTGTAGTGAGATGAAACATGGGCATACAATGTTGCAGATCATCCCATCAAGATGCTATACAAATTAGTCTTTTATTACATCTGGGAATTCATATATTTAGGAGCACGTACACATTTGCACATGCAGCTCAGATCCTGGGCTGTTTTTGCTTAGTACCATGAGCAACATGTTCTGTAGTCATATTCACTAATTTGATGTCTTTTCTTTTTCTTGGTCAAAGTTAGAAGTTGCCACTAATTACCTGTCATAAATGGAAGTTGCTTTTAGGAAACTATGAAGGAAAAAAATTCAGCAGGGAGTGTTTGTGAAAAGCATGTGGACTGGCTACTATACGATCGGGTCTGGATACATACTACTGAGCTTGTCCTTTTTTTTGTTTTTGTTTTTTATTGTTTTCTTTTTCTTTTGCTGTTTTGTTGGTCAAAGCTTTGAATGAGCAGAACACTGGCAAAATAAGAGACTGATATCTTTTCCGGCAGGTGAAGACTGATCAGGCTGTCCTAGAAGAATGCCTTCTTTCTTATAGTCACACTCAACCTCTAATATGTCTTCTCAGTGAGTGTGCTAACTCAGGTGGTGGGGTCTGTGGACTCTCACAGTAACTTCCCTTTCCAGGTAATCTGTGGTCACACAAGGAAAACTCCCCTTCCCTGTCCTACATCATGCAAGGCACAATCACACTGGTTGTTTAAATTGTTGCTCTTTTGCTATAACCCATTTCCTGTATTTATTGTGTGCAATAAAATAAAAAATACGGAAATTTCAACTTTATGAACTTGAATAATCTGCATCTTTCATAGTAGTTCAGAATAAACAGACAGTTGTTATTTAGTAGACATGTATCTACGAAACCCAGACAGCGATGGAATTCTCTGAGGGAGGGAATTGAGAAGGCCACAAGATGCGAGATACTTTGGTCTCCAGAGATCGAGAAAAGAGCATTCTCACTTGAGGGAGACTGAGATGGAAGGAAGGAACGTTCAGGCCGCAGAAGGCCTGGGGAGTCATGAGGCATCTGGATTCATCTTTTAGGACAACCAGAAACGGCGACGGTGCTTTCAACAAGGGCGGTTATGTGGTTATTTCAGGACCATGATGCTGCCTGTGGTTAAGAAGTTTCCCCTCCAAAGTCTATGCCTTCTGCTTTTTTTTTTTTTTTTTTTTTTGAGAACTCATCTCCACCACATGAATATTTATTTACTTATAAATATCATATTTTCTTTAATAATTCCTGCCTATTAGGTTCTGCATCCGTCAGCTATGCAAGCTATCTCTTCCTTCTAAATCTAGTATTCTTACAAAGCAGTTGATTTCCATATGGTCTTTTCCTGCACCCATTGTTTCAGTTCATTCTTCCCTTATCCCCTTTCTTCCCAATCACCTAACCATGCTTAACTCTTCTCCCCGTGGTTCATCTTCTCTGTTTTCATATCACCTAAGTGCTGCTACCATCACCACTTCAACATTCTTTTCTAGTTTCCTGGATTACAATTCTCCAAACTCAACACACTAAACTAAGATTCAAAGCTAAGGCCCACTTACAAGTAGAGAGAGATCATGATGTGGCATTTGTTTCTCTGGGCCCAGCCTATCTTAGCGTATTTTTTTTTCCATGTACCTGCAAATTTCATATCTTTTTTTTTAACTTGTTGTTGGTAAGGGAGCCCTCAGAGGCCCCCAAAACAAAATAAGGGAATGCTATTCCTCTTGGTTGCCTACCAGAGCAACCTATTGCTAATACGAACCTATTGCTAAAAACACCACATGTTGTGGGTATAAGATACAGAAAAATCAAACTGGAGTAGAGCTGAAAGCTTCCTTTCTCTGGCCAGTTTTCACTGTGTAGAAAGAGACAATACAGGTTGTCACAGAGAAAAAGTCACAGTGGTTTATCCAAATGAGAACCCTCTCAACTGCAATACCAACCTTCTAGGCATGATGCATCCACTGGTCTAACAGTGGTATGACGTTATGGGAGACATCAAGTGCTCTCTGATAAGTTTTGAGGCATGCTCCACACGAAGTCATCTGTGTTTGGTTGTGTGAACATGATTAAAAATCAATGGCCGAGGAGCAGAACTGTCCTTTCTTCTTTAGCTGAATTTTCAGTGTCAAGATGCCTCCTAAATGAATACTTGCATACATTGCCTCCTAGTGCCACTTAATCAGAGAAACTTTCTTCCCCACAAAAGCTGGTGAATACAGAGACACATGGCCACTGAAGATACTGAGTCTAAGTGATGATGAAGGACCCAGCCCTAAGCAGAATATTTGTATCCTTTTCAGGCACAGGGAGCAATGCAGAAGAGGGTGTGGGAATAACATCATCAACTTTGCTCAGACAAGTTTCTTGGCAGTGGGGGGTATGATATGCAGGCTGACACCTGATCAAAGTGTCGAAAATAAATGAAACACTGATATAATACTGCTCCCCAAGGTTCAAGGGATGAGAAAAAGGAGGGGGGAAGATTATAAGAACTGGTAGGTGGGAGGTGAAGCTGTGAAATACTATCTTCTGGATATGACATGGCTCCTGCACTTATGGTCTTACAGCAGCTGTTGTTACCCACATAAGATCAAGGCAAACAAAATTCTAGTATGGAAGGAGGGAGAGGTGTCACAGGGCTTCACCCCTAGTTGAGGAGCTGTTGGTGTTGATGGCAGCTGGGAAGGGACAGTCTTTTTTTGTTTGGGGACGGAACCACTGATAGATTACCCATGCTCCAGTGGATGGCCCTACACTCATCACATACTCCTCATACACTAATTGGACATGATGGAATATAAAAATGAATAAATAACAAATATTACATTTTTATTATGAAAATATCAATTCCAGTGTTCATTTTATAACAGAAAAATATTTAAAAGAGCAAAGTAGATTGGAAATGTATCTTAGAAATTTTAAAGCATTGTTTTATTATTAAACAAATTACTCCCTCCACTTTCAAATTGTAGATTTTTCTTCTTCTTTTTTAATTAATTTTTATTTAAGTTAAAACAATCTAATTTTACACATTAACCCCAGTTCCAGTTCCCTCTCCCTCCCATCCCTTCATTCCCCCTACCAAACTCCCATAAGACCCCCCCATTCACTCTTCAGGGAGGGTGAGGTCTCTCATGGGGGCATGGAGGATCATAAAAGTCTGTCACATCATTTGGGACAAGACCTAGGTAGATTTTTCTTTCACAGGGTGGCTGTCTAGTTTCAGTAGAATTCTTTTAGATCACATCTCCTCAGTGACATCTTCTCTGATTAACCCAATTTAAATAAGTCCCTCCCTAAATCCCCTCTCCCTTGCCTGCCTTAATTTTCTCCTTTAGCTTTAGCGACCCCACACAATGTATCTATGCTATAATGATCTTTCTTCTCTGTCCCTTGAATACTGAAGAATCTGTTTACTCTCATGTGTCTGGGGACAGATCCATACCCGGCTTGGGGTAGGTGATAAGTCATTTTATTTCATGGATAGAGCAAGGGTCATTACTGGCAGCTGTGGGTGTGAGTTCATATTTATAGTAATCCTGATCATTTAAAATATATTTTGCCATCGTTGTTGTTAAGAACATTTATTTGTTAGCCTGTTTTGTCAATGACAAAACACTTGGTTAGGAGCAAGAAAAGTATCAGCTCTGGTAGTGTGGTAGCACTTACCAGTAGTCTCAACACTCAGGAGGCTGAGGCAAGAGGATCACTTGTTTCAGACCAGCCTGGGCCACATCTTGAGTTTCAAGTAATCTGGAGCTTCATAGTGGAACTCTGTCTGAAGCAATGTAGAGGAATAAACAAAAGGCTTGTCCATCCCACCAGAGTTAGTTTAGTGACACGCGATAGTGTTATGTGAAAGCCCAGCTGCCTGAAGATAGAGCAATGGGAGGGCCTTCATGCAAATGTCCCTATTACATACATACTTTTCTCAGTTTACCTCTTAGATGGTGGCAAACGCCACTATAGTTGACAGAGTCGAAGTACATACCAAAGAATAATAATAAAGATTAATGTCTTCCTTAGCTTTAGATAAAAGTCAATATAAATGGAATTTCTAGTAAGTGCTTGCTCACTTAAGTGGTTTACTCTGAACACTTTGAAAATAGTGGGAAAGGGAGTGATCCCCAAAAGAACTCTACTAGTGTAGTAGGTGCCTAGGATGTGCCCTGTATCCATCATCTGTTTAACAATGCCTGACAAAGTTTAGCTGGACAGACTTGAGCTCAGGCTTTTAGCTTTGAAGGAGTCAACAACTATTTTGAAGTGTTTCTGTCTCATAAATAAGACACAAAAACCAAAACCAAACCCAGTCCAAACAAAGGTTACTCTATGATATCACTACTTTGCCTGTTGCTATTGCACATGACCTCTCATAAAGGTCTATTTGTGAGAATTTTCAGACATATTTGTTGTTACTTTCTCTGTTTAACCAGAGCAGAACCCCTAAAAATAGACTGAAGCCATAAGTAAGGCTCCAATGATGTATATGGAGATTTTCTTAATAGTGAGAACTATTATTACTACTATTTTTTAATGACAAGGTATCACTATGTATCCTTAGCTGTCCTGAAACTCACTATGTTGAGCTTGAACTCATAGACTGTACCTGTTGACTACTAGTATTAAGGGTGTGGGCCACTATGCCCAGTGAGAATTATTTTAGCTTTGGTTGAGAATGTATATCCAATGGCCTGGATCCTATGTTGACCTGTGAGGGCTGGTGCAGAAGGACTCTTACTTGACATATTTCTTTGGGCCCTTTCTCAATGTGAGTGTAGTAGGGACTGGTTTTTGTCTTAAGAAAAGTCACCAGGGATGAAGGCCTATTAGTTAACACCTACTGCCTAAAGTATAACCAAATTCTGACTAATCAGAGAAGATAATCCTGCTTTTTAAATTGCATGCATTACCTTTGACTTTGTAAACAATATTTTTTTTTTTTGTTAAGAAGTGGACTCATAACTTTCAAGTACCCAGTGAGTAGTTGACTCTCCTTGAGTCGACTCCAGTTGAGTAGGACTGGTGTCATAGGAAGAATGGTGAAGATGTATCATTCTTGAACTGGGACTTGCAGAAGCTATTTCACAAGGGGCAAGCAATTGGGGTTTATCAGCTATGTGAGTTTTGTGTGTAAGGCAGATTTGGCTGGCCAGTGTGTACTGACATGGTGTTCTCCCATTCTTTATGGATTAGTGCCATGGCCATGCATAGCCTTGCTGTTGGTCTCTTAATCCAATGCCTCACAGGAACGGTTTTAATGACTTGTTAAAGTCCCTGTAGCTCAGAGACTCAATTACTCAAATTCAGGGACCATAATCTAATTGAATCATTTCAATAAGAAGCCATGATTTTCATCTAAATTTTAATTTAATACACTCCAATGAATTACACTGGGGTTATTACAGTATTCTTTCAACTTTAGCAGTAACAGCTTCTCCGAACTGGCACAGCAGGCCAGAATCTTATGTGTGCCTAGGTCCTCTTAAAGTGGAAGGCAGCCTCATACTTAGTGATCTCTTTTGAGTGGATTTCTGCACCATTTGTCTGGCTTGTGAGTTAACGAGTACCAGTGCATGTAATGGGACCAGCATCGTAGGCTTATATGAGGCAAACGTAGCATGGAGACTGAAGGATGTGATGAGCAATCTAGATAATCCATAGTTGGAGCCTCCCTCGTGTCCATCTTGGCAACTGGCTCTGAATACCTAGCTGTATGTTGAAGCCTGGAGTCCACATTCATTACGGCAAATGCCAAAGCAAAGAACCAATTGCATCAGAATACCACCCACATCCTTCAGATAGTCATAGATGTGGTCAACACTAAACACAGACTTCGTTCTGAAACATTAAAATGTAATATTATAAATCACAGTCACAGGACAAAGGAGATAGATAAACAAGGACCTAAGTGTTCCAGTGTGTTGTAATGAAGTATTCATGATATTTTACCAAACTTCGATTTGGTAATTTCTACTTTACCACTAGGTCATTTGAGGATTGGAACCTAAATTTCAAAAAGAAAGAAAAAAAAAAAAAAAAAAAGAAAGAAAGAAAGAAAGGAAGAAAAAAAACATTAATGAGGTGTTATTTAGTATACGTCATTTAAATGAGAAGGCAGAACTGGAAGACTTTTCTTAGAGAAGGCTAAGGCTGTGCCTTCTGTATCAGCTACCCAGCCATTCCTTTCTCTCTAAGCCACTTTTTTTTTTTTTTTTTGGCTGTGCTGACTGCAAAATATAATAACTTCTAAGCAGTGTGTAAAACAAAGTGCTCAATTCACTTTATTAAAATATCCAATAATAATTGATTTAAAGGCAATAAAATGTGTTCATTAGAGGGTTTATATTCAAGAAATATTGAAAGTATACCTAAAACTGTCACTTTTATTGTGAATGAACAGGATAATATAATTTGAAAAGAGTGTGATCATACTAAAGATTTGT
>NW_026126417.1:0-22500 GCF_943737965.1 Phodopus roborovskii | reverse complement strand
GTTCAGGTCAGCTGTGTCTGTGAGTTTCTCCAGCCTGGTCTTGACCCCTTTGCTCATCACTCCTACCTTTCTGCAACTGGATTCCTGGAGTTTGGCTCAGTGTTTAGCTGTGGATGTCTGCTTCTGTTAGCATCAGCTGCTAGTTGAGGGTTCTAAGAAGGCATATGAGGTGGTCATTAATCTCATTATCAGGGGAAGGGCATTTAAGGTAGCCTCTCCACTATTGCTCAGATTGTTAGTTGGGGTCATCCTTGTAGGTATCTAGACATTTCTCTGCTGTCAGTTTTCTCTTCAAACCTATAATGGCTCCCTCTATTATGATACCCTCTTTTCTTGATCCCCTAGTCTATTCGTCCCACAACTCAATCTTCCTGATCCTTCATGTTCTCCTCTCCCCTCCTCTTCTTCCTTTCTCCTTTCTCCTAACTCCCCTCTCCACTCACTGCTCCCACCTCCCAATGTGCTCAGGAGATGATATTGTCCCTTTCCCCTTCTGTGGGAGGCTTGTATGACTCTCTTAGGGTTCTCCTTGTATCCCAACTTCTCTAGTGGTATGAACTGTAGGCTAGTGATCCTTTGCTCTATGTCTAAAATCCATACATGAGTGCATACATACCATGTTTGTCTTTTTGTGACTGGGTTATCTCACTCAGGATGATTTCTTCTAGTTTTACATGTCAATCCCAGTTCCCTTTCCCTTCCCTCCTTCCTGATCCCCCAACCCCCATCCCATCCCCTTTGTGCTCCCCAGGGAGGGTGAAGCCTTCCATAGGGGATCTTCAAAGTCTGTCATATCAGTTGGAGCAGGGCCTAGGCCCTCCCCCCATGTGTCTAGGCTGAAATAGTGTCCCTCTACTTGGAATGGGCTCTTAGAGTGCATTTGTATGCTAGGGATAAATACAGATCCATTACCAGATACCCCATAGACTTCTCAGTCCTTCCAACTGACACCACGTTCAGGGTTTGGTCCTATGTTGGTTTCCCAGCTATAGACTGGGGTCCATGAGCTCCCCCTTATTCTGCAGGTCTGCAGTTTCTGTGGGTTTCTCTAGTCTGGTCTTGACTCCTTTGCTCATCACTCTTCCCTGTCTGTAACTGGATTCCAGGAGTTTGGCTCAGTGTTTATCTGTGATTGTCTGCTTCAGCTTCCATCAGCTACTGAATGAGGGCTCTAAGGCCTGTTTGCAGCCTGCCTTCCGGTGCCCTGCTCAGAGCCTCCTGAGGCCTTTGGACTGTGCACAGTACATGGAGTTTTACACAGCACAGAAAAACTAGGAGTCTATTGCACAACTAGAAGTCCTAAGGAAGGTTGAAGCAGAGGCCAGCAGGTATTGATGGGGTGTGTATTTTTTGTGTGGGTTTGTGTGTGGGCTCAGTGGCATGAATCCTGAATGCTCTGAGTACTTCCCACCTTATGGAGTGTGGACTGTCAAGAGTTAGGAGCAGCACATAATAAGGGGCTATTGCAGCAGTCTCTGCAAGTTGGCTTTGCTCAGTCTTGCTGACTATTAGTCAAATTGCATAGGGATTTTCATAAAGGGACCAAAAAACAACACCTTAACAGATAGGCTGGTGTCATGGCACATTGGGTGAAGGTGCTTACTGACAAGCCTGAGGACCTGAGTTTGATCCCTAGTCCCCACACGGTATTAGGGGAGAACTGAAACCTGTAAGGTTTCTGACCATCACTGTGGCAAGTGTGTACCTGTGCAGCGCAAATGAACAATGACTTTAAAAAAATTTTGAAGGAAAGCAGCAAATAGTGACAAGGGTTAGAGAGAATTTAAGAATGGCGTCTAGGTTTTGAGTATGGATAATTGATCACACTGTTTTCTGAAGTAGAAAAGGCATGGGTAAGAGGAGGAAGTATAGTTTTGGGAGAACTGGGTAGTTTTGCTACACTTGTATTAAGTGTATACTTGGTGAGATGTCTGCACTACAGTATCTAGTAGACAGTTAGACTGAGGCTTCCCCTGGGCCAATGGGAAGGGGGGGGTCACATGACAGAAGCTGAATGTTGTAAGTGAGTAAATGGTATTGGAAACTATGTTACTTCCTGAAAGAGTGTAAGTACCACCAGATCTCTTACAAACAAGGAAACTAGCAGGAGAGACAAAAATGTGGCCAAGTGCAGTTGAACCACAGTGTTGTGGGTGTGGTGTTGCAGGACCAGAGGGAGGATGGAAGTGAAACATATTGTCATTCACCAAAGATCAGGTTATCTCTATGAAGAGAAAGGAGGGACTCTATGAACAGAGGTACCCTGGGAAGCTAGGTGCTAGAGACAACTTGAGAGCATTTACTTGGTTCCATTGGGAAGGTAAAAGCTGAAGAGATGTGTGAATCTTTTAATAAAAAGATTCTGGAACTGCAGTGACAGATGTTTGTGAACTGAACCCAGGTCCCCAGAAGAGAACTGCTCTTTACCACTGAACCATCTCTCCAGACCCAATTTCTTTCTTTTTAAAATAAATATTTGAATATGTAGGTTTCTGTCCTGCCCTGATCCCACAGCCACATTGCCCCAAATAAACACACAAAGACATATTAATTTATAAACTGTTGGCAGATGACTCCTTATTGGCTAGCTCTGTCTTAATTATTAATCAATTTCTATTAATCTATGTATTTCCATGAGGCTGTGTCTTACCCATAATCCAGCACATTACTGGATACAGCCCCTTAGTGGCTTCTCTCTGCCTTCCTCTCTCCTCAGCCTCTAGAATGGTTGCCCTGCCTACCTTCTTGCCTGGCTACTGGCGAAAACAGTGTTTTATTCATCAACCAATAAGAGAAATATATATACAGAAGGACATCCCCTATCATATTTTTATGCATACTTATACATCTAAGGAAATAATAGGGAAAATTTGATTGATGCCACAATAGAAAAATGTAGTGTCAGTAGAATAAACCTTTTAGGAAGCAAAAGATGGTCAGAAAAGAAGGTGAATATTTGGTTCAAAGCAAAGCAGGCACATTGCTTTTGTTTTTCCAAAGACAATGTATGTAGGTAGGACATTGGAGTTAGTTATAGAAAGTAATGGTGCTTCTGATAGCTGCCAATTTTTCTTGAAGCATGTAACAATAATAAAGAAAAAAAATAGACATTAGTTGAGAATTTGATCGAGCTGATATGCACTGATCTGTATTTCCCAGAGGAACAGAAACAATGGTTTTGGTTATATACAATCAGCCTCTATCTGTGAATTCTGATTCCATGGACTCATTCAACTGCAGATTGAAAATGTTTGCAAAGAATTGCTTCCATACGCAACACATGCACTCTATTATTTTTGTCTTTGTTCCCTAAACAATACAACATAATAGTTACTTACAAAGGACCTGCACTGTATTAGATATGATAAGTGATAGAGGGGTAATATTGAGTATACAGGAATAAAGAAAGTTCAGGTGTTAATTTGATGTATCTCATATAATATACTAGAGAATCTGCAGACTTGGTATCTGTGGGCAGTTTTGTAATCAGTCCCCTTTAGATAGCAATGAATGGTGATATCCAGTGAGACACACACATACACACACACACATACACACACACACACACACACCACACACACACACACACACCACACACACACACACACACACACACACACACTACAAACCACACATACATACACACAGAGGGAGAGAGAGAGAGAGAGAGAGAGAGAGAGAGAGAGAGAGAGAGAGAGAGAGAGAGAGAGAGAGATACTATAATAATATTTATGAGTCTGGGAGGTTCCATTATATGTAGTTGTAAAACCACGGGAAGTCACAGAAGAACTGGAATTATTGCTTTGGGCAGGAGAAGACTATTGTTCCAGCTTGTAGAAACATTTTTCCTCACATGGAGCCCTGTGTTTCATTTGGGCCTTCAACAGATTGAATGTGACCCACCCACATTGGGGAAGGCAATAGAATAATGTTTAACCAAATCAGAGAATTCTTTAATTTACTCCTTGGAACTTCTTAGCTCCGACATGTTGACATATAAAAATGTAACCTTCACAGATGCCATGAAATGGACATTTTGAAGAGAAGGGGAAAACAATAAATTGACAAACTAGCATCCCTATAACTTTTTTTTTTTGCATTCTGTACTAAGATTTATGGATGTAAATGGGGGCCTGTTAATTGTGGAGATGTAATCTTATCTGGCAACACTTAATAGTTTTCTTGTAGACAGTGAAGAAATAAATGTAGTAAGAGCAAACATATTACCATCTGAATGCAATGGAAGGAGAGTAGGGCACTGCAATAACACCGGGCGGAGGTGGGCATAACTGTGCAATCCTGGCTGTATTAGGGAGGTACTGAGATGGTCAGTGGCAAGATGGCAGAGTGAAATGAGTGGTAGGGCTAATTCTCAGCAAACAAAATATTTCTCATTAGCATAAGTGAGGTGAAAGGATAGATAATGAGGAGAGGTGATTGCTAGATAGAAAGCTGAAGATTAAAACTCTGCAGGCGATGCCGTTAGTGGTGACCAAAGGGTCTTCCACATCTCCATGTGGGGTTGAATACTGAAGAGACTGAAGAGCACTCAGGAGGTCAGGGACTGAGAGTGTCCGTGATATTAGGAGAAGTGCAAAAGCACGGCCTAAGAGGGAAGATCTGACCAGTTGTTACCTGTGCATGAGTGAGGGGACAACACCAGGGGGCTTATTTAAAGAGGAGAGGTAATAATATATTTCAAAGGAAATATAATCAGATGAGCTAAAGCTTGGGGTGAGCTGAAGGGGAGACAGTTTATCAGTAAGGACTCCGTGGAGCAGATGATGTAGGACAAAGGCCACCAGCTAGTGAGAGACTATGGCAGCCAGCTGTTCATTACTTCCATAGACACTGACAGAAACACAGGAGAAAAATTTTTTGCTCACCATCCCATCCCAAAGGTTTTAATACCTGCTTGCTTGGCCCCATTGTTGTGCTGCTGTTGAGGCAGAACATCAGGACAGGGAAAGCATAAATGACAAAACACTACTAACTGCCTAATAGCCTGGAAGCAGAGAGAGAGAGAGAGAGAGAGAGAGAGAGAGAGAGAGAGAGAGAGAGAGAGAGAGAGAGAGAGAGAGAGAGAGTGAGGTGAATGTGACTAGGGACAAGGCATACCCTTCGATTATACAATTACTAGCAACTTACCTTTTCTCCAAAGGTCCTACCTCTGAGAATCCCATTTGTCTATGAATTCCTCACTGGATCCTTTGCTCCTTGGGGATCCAAGGCCTCTAAAATCACCATCAAATGGAGGCTAAGACTTTACTGCTAGAGTACAGACAGCAACAGAAACGTTTTAAGAAACCCTCAAAGAAGTCTGTATGTTTTCATGTACAGGTGTTTTTGCCTCTAAGTATGTCTGTTTACCAAGTGCATGCCTGGTGCCTGTAGAGGCCAGAGAAAGCCATCACATCCCTTAGGACTAGAATATAGATGGTTGTGACATGCCATGAGGATGTTAAAAACTCCACCCACATCTTATAGAAGAGCATCCAGTGCCTTTAACCACTAAGGAATCTCTTAGCCCTCAAGAGTCCCTTCTATCTGTATGTAGTGTGCTTAAACTTTATGGTGTAATTTATAATTATGGAATATATGTAGATGGGTTAAAAGAAGAGTTGTCATTTTGGAGTAGCCTGTTTTACCTGTGTCCCTTAGTACATTGTAATCTGTCATCCTCATGCTTTATTCCTAAAGGGCTTGCTAATATTATTTTAATTAAAAGTTTTTGGTCATTTCATAGGAAAATGGGTTGCATTTCAGTCACATGCATCTTCACTAGTCCACCTCTTAAGAATCCCCTCCCCTCTTTTTGAGTGTACAGAGCATATGTAGCATGAGGCATTTACTGGAGCATGAGGTACTCACCAGTAACTATGACACTATCAGGCTCCCCTGAATATGGGTCTCAGCCAGAAGGACTGAGCAGTCTAAGGGACCTCAGACAGTGGAGCCAGGATGGATCCCTGGTGCACAAAAGGACTTTGCGAACACACCCCCTATGGAAGGATACTGCTTTAACCTAGAGACAGGAGAGAAGTCCTAGTCCCTACTTTAAATGACCTGACAGATCTACATGACCCCACCTGGATGGCATTACCCTACATATGGAATTGGGGTGGAGGGATGGGAGGGAGGGTGGTCAGGGTTGTGTGAGGGGCAGAGAGGGTAAAAGGGAGGGAGGAGAGCACTTGGATGGACATGTAAAATAAATTAAATAAAAAAAGTTTAAGAAAAAAAAAAAAAAAAAAAAAAGAAAATGACTATCTTTCCACAGGGCAGGCTACCATTGTCTGGCAATAGTGTCTCAATAGTAGATGGAGCCTGAGGACCTTTTCCTCATCCATGATGCCATGTTGAAGGACTTTATTGTTTCTCCAGATCTTGTGAAAGTAATCACAAATTCTATGTATTCATGACTGCAACATCAAGGACACCTTTGATGATGGTCATGTGTTTGCTGAGGCCAATGGGAAAAGATATATATCTTTACATCTCTGTGAAGTCATTGATTGTACCTACTCTGGTGAACTTTAGCATAGTCTTTTGCTGGAGAAGGTTGAAACACTACTTCCACTTAACGCTATGATTGCAGCTGGAACTGCAGACAATATTTATTCTTAAACAGCATTTTATTTATTTATTTATTCTGCAGACAGTCTTTAAAGCCAAGGAATTACAGGCAACTGCATACAATTGAACTAAAAAGTTAACTATGCACAGTAATGTCTCATGTTTACAATTATTGCATATAATTTAAACAGATGTAAATAATAGTTTCATTTTCTAAGCACCTGTTTGAGTAACTAGGGTTACTCCCTTTACTCCCCCCTACTTTTTAAGCACAGCCACCCTTTGGAAAAGTATATAATGGAATACAAATCAATTCAGTTTTTAACAACAGACCATTCAACTCATAGCTTTGTACTAGGTATTAAGATACATATCAATAAAGTTAGTATGGGCTATGGCATACCCAACTTAAAGAAGTGTACAGTCTAGTGACCTGCAACTGAGTGACTTCCACTTTGGTCACAAGCCAATAAATACTGAAAAGTGACAACAAGAAATGTGTAGGGGGCCATCTCTGTCTCCTTCTGAGACTCAAATGCATGAAATCCAGAACCCAGTGTGGCAGGACCAAGGAGACAAGGCATGCTTGAACTTCTTAAAAGAGGGGCCTGGTTCATTACAAGATAGACTCATTGATTACAGAATAGGTAGCCTTTAGGCTATACCTTTCCTCCAACCCCAGCTATGTGTATGTGTGTGTGTGTGTGTGTGTGTGCTTGATGGTTTTTAAATGTTGGCTTCACAGAATGATGCAGAACATATCACTCTGTTTTTTTTCGGATATAGATAGTGTGCATGCTCTAAGCATCTTTATTTGGTTCTTTTGTCCAAGATACTTAGAACACCTTGTGGAAGTGGACTCATTTTATCTTATGTCTTCTGAAAATTGTAGGGTTGATTGAATTTGTCCCCCTTTCCTCCAAGTTACATTCCACAATTAACAGGACCAAATTTGTGGCCCCCTTTCTTCCAAATTTGAACCTTATTGTCAGCTTTCTGTAATAATTTGAGACTCTCCAGTGACAGTAATCTTGTTTTGCCTTCTCGGGTATACACCACAGTCAGCAACTGAATTCACTGGGGTCCCACCTGTATGCTAGACTCAGGATTCTGATCCCAAAGCTCTTTATGTCTCTAACATTTATAGGTTTACCTGAGAGTATTTTCTAGGGCCGTTCTCTATTATGATTTTGTAGAAATATTTTTTTTATATTTATATGTGTGTATTTGAACCATGTCTGTTCCTAGTGGCCATCGAGTCCAGGGAGAGAGCATTGGATCCTCTGCACTACAGTTTTGAGGTAGTATGTGGGTGCTGGGATCTGAACTTGGGTTCTCTGTAAGATCAACAGGTGCCCTTACCCACTGAGCCATAATGTGCTATAGGAAAACATCTACCAATAATATTTTGGTGACTTTCCCCATCCATACTTTTTTTTTTTCCTGTATTTTCAATAAAAGGTTTAGATAGCTACATCACCTTAAATATGTTCACAATATGATAAAAGTACACAATTTTTAAGAATATAAACTTTAGAATGAGTCTGTCTTTTTCAATGCTGCCTTTTTGACTTTCTGAGTGTATCTGAACATAGAAAAATGAATCTACAATCCTATACCTAAGTCTTCTCATTTGTAGGGTGGAGATGTTATCCACTTCTGTGAGTCACTGTGAGCAGTGAGGAATTGCTACATATTAGTCAATGAGCAATAAGCATTAACCTGTATTTATTGGTGAAGTTTTTACATATTGCAAGGAGTTTTTTACTAGTTTGTCTATTTCCTTACAAATGGTGAGTGTTTAATATTTGAAATATAGAAATAGAGGGAAATGTTCCCCACTGAGAAATAATCAGTAGATACAAGACTTAGGACAACTACTGAGTTTTTTTTCCATATATCTATCTGAAAGTAAATTTTTTTTACACTGGATGTTTGGGTAGTTCATGGAAATCAGAGCACAGCTCTGCTTACAGAGCTAATTATCTGGGTCTGTGATTAATATGCTTTATTCTCCTGGAGATGGGAAGTGAATCAGGCAGGTGCTAGGATGTACTCTGTTCTAGTAAATACTGTTGGTATGTCATTGAAAATCTAGGGGTAAACAAGTTTTATTGATGAACACCTGGGGCCAAATTGCTTTGAATATACTAATAAACAAGAGACATTTCCCGAATGCTTAGCTTAGAATTTTCTTTAAGAGAATTTCTGAACTCAACATAGACTGCATTCAGTGCAGTCTGACCGAGACTCCATGTATGGGGCGTTCCCAGCTCCCATGGAGGTGGCAGGATATTGAATTTTCTCATGTGGACTTTTGGCAGAGAGTGGCTTTGCAGAATCATATTTGGCATAAGACTCTTTTTGTGAACATTATGTGAACATGCATATCGGGCACTTTGTGAGAGTCTTGCCCAGTATCTGGACACCACCACTCTGGGATTGTTACAAGCAACTTCCTATATTTTGAGGTTTCTCTTGAAAGGTCCACATAATAGACCAAAGTACTGGTAGACCATCTATGGAAAGAGTCAGAGACAGCCATGCTTTATGTCCTCATAGGCCTCAATAATTTTTTTTTTTCTCATGTTATGTGCTTGGAACATCCTTGGGTTCCTCACATCTCAGTGATTTTTCATCTTCATTGTAGTAACAACACTACCTTCCCTGCAGGAGTGTTTAATGATACTCAAATGAGATTGTGCATATTAGGAACTTTTATGCATTCTGTGGTTAGTTGCTGTCGCATGAAGCAGAAGAATTCCAGGACCTCACAGGAAGACAGAATCCAGAGTTTTTGTCATGGCTTGAATCTATGGTATCAGTAAGTTCTTCAGACTCTGGAAAGACAGTCCCATGGTTTTATGAGGTCAACCTGACTAGGGATGAGGAGGGCTTCTGTGTAAATTACTGTTCCTTAACATGAATAGCAGGACAGACATGTGGACAAAATCTCAAGAACATGCTTTTTTTTTTTTTTTGCATAACCATAGATTTAACGGAAATATTTATTGTGCTGTGATTCTTATTTGATAACTGTTATATGATATATTTTACTATATTAAGGTTAACATAGTAAACCTTAACATAGTAAAGTTTATTTAGACAGAAAAGAGGAGATAATGGGAGATGCCATTATATATATATGTTTCTCATACTGGTTAATGAATAAAACACTGTTGGCCAATAGAAAAGCAAGATAGGAGGGGACTAGGAGACAAGGAGGAAAGAGGAAGTAGTAAGGAGGAGTCAACATGGAGAGTTTGGAGAGAATAAAACCGCCAGCCGCCTCTCGCTGGTAAGACTACGTGGAAATACATAGATCCAACAGAAATGGGTTAATGCTTAAGACAGAACTAGCCAATAAAAAACTAGTGCCTGGCTAACAACATTATATCAAATACAGAGTCTCTATACATTATTTGGGGCTGGGGCGGCGGTAGGACAAGACCAACGGCGGCAGGTGGAAAAACCCTACTCCTTACAAATATTTGCTTTTGATAACTGATGATGAAGAACAAAGATTTTAAAATCTTTCCAGCCCTCTTTGCCTCAAGAGATTAACTATTTCTCATTTACAACTTTATTAGCTGAATTCATCTGTCTTCTTCAACTATGTCTCCCCAGGCTCTGCTGCCTTTTCACTCTCCTGCAGGCTGGTGCCATCTCTGAGCCCCAAATCAGCTGCTTCTATATGTATTTGTACAAATGAGAAGGCCACAGCTTGAATAACTTGTTCACATTTTAGGACAGGAACAATGCATTTTTGGGGGATTGGGCATGTCTTAGGAAAATCTTTTCTCCCTCACTTCTGTTAGTTTAATTAAATACTAAACATAGTTTCCCCATCTCTAAGAAAGACTATTTCCCATTTCTTTTATCTCTAAGGAATGTGGTGAAATTTGAATGGTGAACAGTTTGATCTCTGTAGTAAGAGAAAAGAATAAATTGCTCACTTAATAAATTGCCAGGCCACTTGGGTATCATTGAGTTGATTACTGTTCTAGGTTGCCAAGTGAAGCAAATAGCTTAACTGGAAGAGTTAATGCAGCTTTGATCCCTTGGACTGAGACTCCTTAGTTTCCCTTAGAATGAAATGGAATAAAAAAAAAAAGAGGCTGAAGTGACTTAACATACACACACGTCACAATCATGACTGTATACACAAACAGAGTGTTAACATTCAGTGAAGAGAACACTGGCCAAATACTGACTATGCATATGAGTTTATATCAGATGCCAGGAAGACATGGAGAAAGTAGATGAATAGATGTATACTATTTATCTATTATCATTGTGGAAAAATTCCCCTAGAATCTTTATTTCTTCAGGGCTAGGATTGAACTCTGGACCTTTGCTTATGAGGCAAGTCTCTACCCCTTAGCTGCATCCCTAGCCTATCCATAAGGTTCTTGAGACTTCTTTCTGTCAGTCTGATGCTGCACTAGTCTGCATTATGACATCATTGATGAAACTGATGTGGTATGTGCAGTAGTAGAGAGAGTTAGAGATGAGCAGAGTAATGTGCTTCCTCACTAGTCGAGATATAGTTATTGCTAGAAGAAGTCTGTGACCTGCTGGAAGGTTGGGAGTGTTCTCTGATGTGCTGGGATGTTCCTTGAAACAAGTATGAGATGGAGGACAAACCTCCTGGGAATTACTATACAACACATATTGTCCATCAGCTCTGACAGTAATGTTATCAGTGATCTACCTGACACCCTGACTCTGTCTGTAGGGAAAACCTTCCCAGAGGCCGCTGGCTGTAGTTCTCTACTTGATCCATCACCCTGTGATAACATTAGAGGTAATAGTGGGTAGTTAGTAGATCACAAAATCCAGGGGTTCATAAGGCACCCCTATCACTCAAAGCAGGGACACCTCAATTCCATCAACACCTTCAATTCCTTCTGAATTCTAGTATCAGCCTGACTGACTGCCTCTTAGATGTTTCAGAGGGTATGTGGCATATGACCAGAAAACACCATATTCTTAATTGGAAAAATAACATTTGCATATGATAAAACAAACAGAAAGCTCTACTGTATATTCTAAATATACACACATTTAAAGCAATAAAAAAAAAGAACCTCAAAATGGTTATACTTCTTAAAGATGACTGCATTTTACATTTGATGTTTTTCTTTTTCATTGACTAAAGTGGAATCACATTGTATATTCAATTTTCAGCCTGCTCTTATTCACTTAGCAGCATATTGAACACATTTTCCCATATAATTAAATATTTTTTGAAAACATTATTTTAAAATTACATCCCAATTTCCCTCTTAATGGGCATGAAGCTTTCCCAAATTTTCTCTCTGTAACTAAGCCTCCAGTGAATATTTTTTTACTCATGAGAGATTTTGCCAGTTATTTCCTTGAATTCCTAGAAATGGTATTATTGGTTCAAAGAATAAAGAATAATATATATATATATATATATATATATATATATATATATATATATTTTCTTTTTTCCTTTCCCTCGAGAGATCTTAACCCTTTACATCCATACCAATTACAGGCCTTTGGGAAATCCCTGTTGTCACTGGGATTATGTAATACAGACCTGGAGCGGGGAGAGGGAGGCAAACTCCACAATTCATTATCTTAATAATATTGAAGAAAAATTTCAGTTGAAGGGGCTGGTGGGATAGTTCAGCCTGAACACCTGAGTTTGATTCCATGGTTGAAGGAGAGAAACAACTCCCATAAATGATCCTTAAAAACTCCCATATACATGCCATGCTATACACATAACCCTCCACTCCACACACACACACACACACACACGCACACAAATGCAATTACTGTGTTTTTATTTTTAATGGAAAAAACACTTTTTCCTTTCAGAATGATTTGCATTTCACAGATCTGCACAGAGAAGAGCTTAAATTACAGGAAACTGCAAATTTCATGTCTCTATCAGCAGTTAGGTAGAAAATAAATTTTATATACACAAATGCACACAGAAGCAGATTAATATGTAGAAATATAGCATGATATCTTTTTTCTTATCCTAGGGAATGTAGAAAATCACATATTAATGTAGCATTTGCTGATACATAAGAAAACTGGTAAAAAGTATTGGTGTTATTTGTACAGTCACCAAATAGAGTATACCAGTGTTTCTACCATTATACATCAGCATAATCATAATATGTAACATTTCACCTGGTTTTAAATTGGTATTACTTTCCAAATTTGAGTACATTTTCATTTAAGTAATTTTAATGACTGCAAGATTTAAATGAATATTTTTAAATCAATTCTTTAAGAGGATCACCATGGTATTTTGGTCATATTTCTTTTCTTCAGATATTCCTAGATGCACTCTACCTTTACTTACCCAAATGTCTATAACATCCAATCAATGCTGCCCAAAATACTCTTGGGTATGGGAACATTCTTTGGACATAGCCAACCTAGCAGATGTCACACCCTTAAAACTCTTCCATTTCAGCAACAGTTATCAATAACTCCTTTGCTAGGGGTGGGACTTTTCTAACCCTATCTCCATGCTGGTATTTTATGTCTTGAGTTTTCACAGATCTTGCTAATGCTGTCACAAATGCTGTGAGTGCATAAGCAAGTATGCCCTATTGTGATAATGTATCCTTTGAGATTATATTAAAGTTTGTTTATATAGTTTCATTGAACTCTTCATTTATAGATGATTACAAGCAGCCTTATGGATAGCAATTTTACTCATCTTCAAGTATTATATTAAATTCTAACAAGTGCAATTTCTCACCATATATTTGGAGAACTAGAAGGCAACCAGAGACAATAAAGGCTGTCCCAGAATCACTCCACACACAGTGACAACATGACCAACTTATGCTACACATTTGAAAATTTTCTGTCATCTCATCTTTTTATATGTTACCTATTGTTGCTCTAACAAATTCTCTTTAATGGCTTGAAACAAGACCTAGGCAATATCTAATAGTTTGTTAGACCAGACATCTCATGCAAATCTCATTGGGCTGAAATCCACTTGTGAGCTACGTCAACATACTGTAGCCACTGATGAGATGGATTTTTTTTTTTTTTGCCTTTTTTTCTGGTTGTAGATGATGCATTTCTGTATTCATGCCCTTTTTTCAATCCTCAAACTCTGCAAAGGTGAGTTGGGTTTTGTTCACACTACTCTGAGCTCTTCTTTATCCCTGCTCTGTTTTGAGGGACCCTATGATAACATAGTTACCATCCCATAATCCAGGGCAATCTAAGATAAAAGTATACAGTTTAATTACAAAACCCCCTTTGTAGTATAATGTATTTCCTGTATAGGGGATTAGAATGTGCACAGATTCAGGTCTCACCCCTCCCTCTTTTTTCCTTGTATTGTTCACAACCCTGGTTTTATGACAATCAAACTTCCATTTCTTTTTACATGTTGCTGCCAAAGTGGATCCAATGTAGACATCTTGTTTTTAACATTACTACTTATTAATTCAGGTTTCAATTTAGTATGTTTCTCTCTTGATCAAGCATGGTGTTTTAAGATGACAAAGACTATTACCTTTGTTCCTTAACTGCGAGCTTGCTCCTTCCAAGGTACATTTTTCATTCCCATGCCATAGGAACTTATGTCACTTTCTTTTTGTCCTGATAAAACAGGATTAAAATCGTAGCACCAAATAGTCTTCTATTTTGCTGCTCTCCTCTTAATTTATCACAGCAGATATTCTACCAGAAGTTGGAAAGAAAGAGATTTCCAGCTGATGGGCAGTGCCTCTACCTTGTGGAAGATTCATGGCCCTGCACATTTTGAATCTACTGACAAGAAACTTGCGCAGAAGTAATCAGAGCTCTTGCAAGATTGATTTTTGTCTACGCTGGCATGTGGCACAGAGGGTGGAAAGGATCTCATCTCTCAGACTAATCTTAACTATTTAGAAGCCATTATTGCAGGATTACAAATCAATGAGAACACCCCCGCCCGTTCCTTTAACCACATTATTTATTAGCAAGACCTTCAATTAGTCTTGTGTCTGGCTTTGCAGTATTCTTTAAAAATCAACCCTGAAATAAGTCGAAGCGAAAAGCATGGCAGCAATCCCCACCACTTTAATTGCACAAACCGTAAGCCAAATTTCATCTTCTGTTCATGTTTTAGAGAATAATTCAGCCCCAAATGCAAATTGATTCTTCTCTTCAGTTTGTGAGAAATGCTTGAGTCAACTTGTCGGGAGAAGAAATTGGATCTATTACCTGTGGTCTTCGAGCAAAGAAGACACATGGAAGGGAATAGAGATTTATCTGATGTTAAACTGATATATGGGTGTATCCAAATCTTAAGTAATACTGATAATGTCACACAATATTACAACATATATTTTCAGTCGAACATTATAGGACAATAAGGCATAAATGGAAATTAAAGGGAAAAAATCGGAATGGTTGTCAGGGAACACTTTTTCATTCAGAGAATCATAAACATATGGAACCGTTTGTCCGGCCAGCTTCTGAGCTGAGAGTATCACAGTATTTACAAATGGTTATATTCGGAGGGTTTGAAGTACGAACAATGAGAAAGAGGTTTGAGTTGGGTGTTACAAAAGCACCTTGTAGAAAATCATTTTTACCAGGATTATCTAAAAATGTGAAGCATCAGATAAAGTATTTAATTCTCTAAAAAATACCTGGTTCAGAAAAAATAAAGGAAATGGGGAGAAATGGTACAAATACTGAGAGGAGAGGCTCCAGGCAGGGGCAAGGACAGACTCAATGAAAAAATACTTTGGGGAAACGGGGTTATTAATTTTATTTCCTGATGAATGGATGAAAACTTTCTAAGTCACTTTAGGGGCAATTTTGTGATGTGGATATTTTCTAACATAGTTACCATGTGTCCTCTTCGGTCTTCTATCAAAGTGTCTTAGTCTTTGGTACCATAAGCCAACACCCCTGTCTAGCTCCATATCCTCCCTGTTTCCTTTACTTGATTCAATATTTTTGATCAACACTCAAACACTGGCCATGTCATAAACTGCAGCGTTGTTCTCCAATGGTGTCTGCAATTTCCTTCTTATCTCAGCTCTCTCATTTCATCTAATTTCAGAATTACACCTCTTTCACACCTTTCCTGGGCAGTTGTCTTGCCACTGATTAAGGTTAATTGTTTGTGTCTCTTTATTTCCTCTCTAGAACTTTGCATTTTCCTCCCTTAAGCACCTAATTCGAATCTACATGAGCTGGGCATTTACAGATACAGCAGCCAGAATTCTAGACCATGGAGATGGTCTTATCCCTAAGGGCTCATAAGTCCACAGTCTCATCCTTCAGAGATCTGCTAGTTAAGTGATTTTAGTTAATGAGTGTCTGAATCACAAGCAAACAGAAAACACCTGAGACACAAAGCTTTATAGACAAGAGGGCAGAGTTCACATTGTTTTATTATAGGAGATTTATAGTAAATATTGTTTGGGATAATTGATTACCTGCAAACACTTTTACTTTCCTAGCTTTAAACTTTGTAATGTTAATCACAGTAACATATAAATGAAACAATTGTAGAAATTCCTGATGAATTAACTTTCAAAACTCAAATAAATAAGGAGGGTCAGCGTGGCCCTGCAGTAATGACTTCTCTTCTGGAGAACTTACCTCTGACAAAGAATCATCGGGCTGATGAGGGGAGGGAGGCAACACTTAATCAATGTGAATTTGTTTGTAAATTCTAATTGCCATCACATGATTCCTAACTAAAGACAAGTGAGATTTACTAAACCTAGGAGATTTGACAAGTCCTGGAACCAGAGACTGAAAGACAGCCTACATTTAAGTCTCCAGTCTGAGGGTTGAAGGTTACATCAGGAAATATGTTTAGAATTCTACATGATGTGCACTAAATGACAAAGATGGCTAGGAGACCAGGAGAATTTGCCTGCTTGTAGGATAGACAAAGCTATAAGAGCACCTATAACGAAGAAGAAGAAGACCATTTCCTACCTTCTGAGCACTTCCTAGGGGTTGCAACAGTAGCTTCCTCTTTAATTACATCAGGTGGAACTCAGTCTCATTAGGTTAAAGCTAATATGGTACATGAAGACACACTAAATTTTGTGTTATTTTGAGCAGCTATATGCCTAATGGGTTAGGTCCCAGTGCTTTTCCTGGAGAGAAATGATGTTCAGAACACAGACAGCAACAAATATGTATATCATACAAGGGAAACAGAAACAATCATGTGCTCATAAGTGGGTATGGGGTAAGAAGCTGTTGTATGTACCTGAGAGAACATTGCTCAGCCTTAGTGAGCAATGAAATGTTCGCTTATACTATACTAGGGATGAATTTTGATCATGGACTGGAAGGTGAGGAGGGATGGGTGTCAACTGCTCACCTGTAGTGATTCCCTCTCTAATGAGGAAGAAAATAGTGTTGGAGGTGGAATCCACAGTACTGTGAATGTTCTACTAGTCACTGAATTATTATTTCCAGATAACTAACTACATGTCGTATGAATTTTGCTTCTAAAATCAAAACAAAGCAGAAAAAAAGCCAGAAAATAGGTTTAATAGTTAGAACTGGTCAACCATGCTAAAAGTGGCAGGGCATGAAGCAGTATAGAGAAGCTGCACTGGGTTCCTAAGCTGAGAAGGAGAACAGCTAAATTATTCCACAAAATGCTGAGTACTCTTCCACTTCCTTCTCCATTTTTCATCCTCCTCCTCCTTCCTCTCCTTCCCTCTTCCTCCCCCTCCCCCTCCTCTTTCAAATGGCAGCTTACCCAGTGACTTTTATTTTCTATTTCTTCCTGGCTTTGCAATGCATTTGAGGTGCCAGGGAAAACTACACTTTCTGGAGCCCGCCCTTCCTTGAATGCTTCAAGTTAGGCTAAGAGGGTGATAAGGAGAAGCAGTGGTTAAGTCTGCTTACCCTGGTGCTTGTCACTGACATGATGACAACCCTTCCTAGGTCTTCCATCAGCTTCTCAGGGTTTCTCATGCAGGTTTGTGCAGGGCCTGCTGTCTGGAGGAAATTCATGGCATCAGAGAAAGGAGCCATATGAACTGGCACTGGTCTCAGGCAGCCCTTGTAAGCCCCATGTCATGGGTGTGAGTTCTAGCTACTAGCTACCAGATCTCATGTGTATCGATTCTAGCTACTGCTGCTTCCTTGGCTTGATCACCTGTGTGTGGATTTTAGCTACTGCTGCTTCACCTACTTGAAATCCATTTTCCTTTCCATGTCCTGATTCCATCTCTAGCATCAATCACAGGGGCAACAGCCTTGGAGAACAGAGTTGCCTCTTGGAACAGCAACCAGCCAAATTCTTAAATCAAACCTTTTCACCCATTCTCCAGCCAAAATAGACTCTGGTTGAGACTTTGACTCATGTACTACCAGTTAATCATTTTCTAAGTTTATGGTTTTACATTTAAAAAATAACCAAATGAGTGATATTATTAAAATTAATATTTACTGAAAAAGGATATAAAAGATACTATAAGAATTATATATATTAACTATATATGTACATATATATGTATACATACATACATACTGTTTAAAAACGTCAAGGGAATGATTAACACATACTCCATGAGAGTAATGGCATAGTTGGAGGAGAAATAGGATACTAGAACAAAGGAAAAAGTAATTGGTGCTTCTGTCTGGCAATATGTTTATAGTTTATCTTTGCTAAGATAGCTTTCTTAATTAGACATTTTATTTTTACTTAATTACAGTTGTATCTGTCATTTTATCACAGCAGTGACTAGAGTGTTTATATGATATTTGAGTGTTCAAAATCAGACTAGAAGAGAATCTTCAGTCATGGGGAAAACTTACTCCTAGAGGTCACAGCCAACAGCAACTAATACATATATTCAAAAGAGTAAATGCATGTTCAAAATGATTTTATTAGTCATATCCTAAAGTAAGAGCTATCTGGATATCTGTAGCACGCAGGAGAGTTAGCTGTTATGATATTTTTTCCCCCATCAGCCTGGTCCCACAGCTGTGCTAGCCCCAAATAACACACAGAGACACTCCTATTAGATATAAAGTTGTTGGTCAGTTTCTAGTTTCTTGTTGGCTAGCTCTGTCTTAAATATTAATATTAACCAATTTCTATTAATCTACATATTTCAACATGGTCTCATCTTATTAGAGAGAGGGCCCAGCGTTCTACTCTTTCTGTCCTCCCTGTTGAATCTCCTTCCTACTTCTTCCGTTCTCCTCCTTGTCTCCTAGTCCTGCCTATCTTGCTTTCCTATTGGCCAACAGTGCTTTATTCATTAACCAATTAAAAAACACATTTATAGAATGACATCTCTCATCAGTTGACTTTGGGGTCAAAGAGTAGAACAGATGACCCTGCCCCTTACCTGCTGCAGCCTACAGGAGAATATGCCATGCATACTTGCTGGGCAGAGCAGTAGATCTGGCCTTGGTAGAAGGGGTGCAGATGAGCCAGACCTGAGGGTGTGAGAGCAGAAGTGCCGTCTCTTTGCTGCCTGCTGCATTGGGTGAACTACCACTAGCTGGGGGCAGTGCTGGATAGATGGCCCAATTAGTGACAACAAGGGAAAGCTGACGGGCTGATAAAACTCACTTTTACCACCCAGACCTGGAACCAGGGCTATGAGTTATCCCACCCCAACATTCACCTTATCTGTGGACTGCTTGAGCATGTTAAGGAGCCAGATTTGCAGATCCAAAGCTTCAGGATATCCATGATACAAGGCAACAGCAAGATATCCAGGGGAGTTCCAGTGAGGACTCAGTGTTGATAGTGTAGTGAGTCAAGCCTCGAACCAAACCAATGACTCATTGCAATGAACATTTACAAGTAAAGGTATATGGACTACAGAGGGAATAAAGAGAACATCTGGATGCTCACCAACAATGAAGTGAATAAAAATATTATGATGTACTAATATAGTAGAGTTCTATTTGCATAGTGGAATGAAAATCCACAATCACACACAGCAACATGATGAAATCTTGTAACCCATGCTATATATTGCACTTATCTAAAGGATGGGTGAAGCCAACTTACAAATGGTTATGAATGAGATGGGGGTCTTGACAAGGGGTCCAAAGTAAGCAGTGGATTGAGGGTACATGTGTGCCCATTAGTGAAGATTCACTGGCATGTGAGGCTTTAATGTGTGAAAGCATGAATTCATTCATTCTCTGGTCACAAATGACTCCTCAAAATATTAAAACATAATAAAGTAAAATACAGATTCATCTGTCAAAACAGAATTAAATAAACAAGAAGTTGATATTTTCCCAGGTGTTACTTGTGACTGATTCAAATTTTTAATTACTCCTTGTTTCCCTATAATAGTATCACTTAACATATCAACCATTATTGCTCTAGTTCATTGATGACACTTTTTCTATCATAAATAATTTACATTTATTCATTTGAGTACAACATTGACTAGATAATATTTCCATTTACAGGAGTTTTTACTACAGCGATGTGCATGTATTACATTTTTTTCTGAAGGATAGATGAGGTAAAACAAAGGGGCGAATTGGAAAGTCATCCCTTAGAATAAAGACAGATTTAGTTCGGGTGGCATGATACTAAAAGTTAAATATTAGCTGCTAAATACATTTAGACATAAAAGATTGTTTTGTATGAAATACATAGTTCTAATATATAATTACTTATAAATATTTACATTCATATTGATACAGGAATTAATGCTATTAGACACTAATAGTTAGCTCCTTGGTAGTTTTGTAGGGAATCTGTATCCCTGAGCTCATCCTTACAAGCAACTTATCCTCCCCTAATTGATCTCAGTGAGTTTTGAAACTGGAGAAGTAGTGCTATTTTCCTTCTGTCTTTATTAGGTAATGTGTAGGCAATCAAGAAGACTTATGCTTATGGAAATACTTTAACATTGTGAGGACTAAGGAAGTACAGCGGACTGGATTTCACTTTCTTTTGTGGCTGCTAACAGGCTTGAAAAAATTATGTGTGCATTTCTTCTTGAAGTGTGGGTGCTACATAGTTAAAGTTAGATCTCCACCTAAAATGGCACACATGAGAATTTGACTAATTGTTTTCATGAGACAACCAGCTAGTCCCATTTTATTTTCTCCAGCTTGACATTTGCAGATTTTGCTTCTTCTAACATATTTCAAGATACAGATTTAGAATGTAAGCACTTATTTCTACATAAGTACATTAAATAAAAGCATATATGGGTTGACAAGGAAACTAGTGTGCCTAATATTTTATATTTTCCCAATCAAAAAACACTTTGCATAATTTTAATCGCTAATTTCAATTAAATATAAGACAGCAATTTGTCACAGTAAAAATCACAGATAAATAAAAATATTTATTAAGCTTAAAGATGAGCAATAATTTAAATAAAACTGAATGTTCACTGTGATGACACAGGGTTAAGTAAGCAATACACTAGGTTGTATTTTAGTAGTAATAGAAATCATGTACATATATAACAAAGGTAAGCAGAAAAATAAATTTCATACAAGCAGCACAAAACATAAATGGTCTGTGGCTTTAGTGGAAATAATTTTCTCTTCTATTGGTATCAAGGAGGCGAAAAATAGAGAAAGTAGGTAGATTATATGATGGTGTCAAATACCACACTGAGTATGATATATTATTTTCCTGTCTTTCATTTAAATTCAGATCAGTAGTGGAAGAAATGCACAAAAATGCATACATGTGTCAATTTTAGAAAAAATGAAGTAGCCAGGCTTGGTAACTCACATCATGAACTGAAGGCAGCCTGGGCTGGAGTCAGCTGCTCTTAAAACATGAACAAATAACAAACAAACAAATGAATCTTTAGACATCTGCAACAAATAAAGAACAGAGTCTAAAAATGACAGCCCACAGACTGGAAAAAGATCTTCATCTCTGACAGAGGACTGATTTCCAAAATATACAAAAAGAACTCAGGGAAGCTAGTCACCAAAACACCAAATAATCCAATTAAAAGTGGAGTACAGAACTGAATAGAGAATTCTCAATAGAGGAATCTAAAATGGCTGAAAGACACTTAAGAAGATGCTCAACATTGTTAGCCATCAGGGGAAATACAAACCAAAACAACTCTGAGATACCATCTTACTCCTGCCAGAATGGTTAAAATCAAAACCGCCAAGGGCAGTTTATGCTGGAGAGGATGTGGAGAAAGAGGAACACTCCTCCACTCCTGGTGAGAGTGCAATCTTGTACAGCGGCTTTGGAAATTGGTATGTTGATTTCTCAGGAAAATGGAACTTCGTCTACCTCCAAGATCCAGCAATTCCACTCTGGGCTTATATACCCAAAAGGATGCACATTTATACACCACAAAGCCTGCCCAACTATGTTCGTAGCAGCATTATTTCCATATGTAGAACCCAGATGCCCCTCAACCAAGAATGAATAAAGAAAATGTGGTACATTTACACAATGGAGTACTACTCAGCAGAAAAACAAGCAAAACAAACAAACAAAAAAAAAACAATGAAATCTTGAAATTTGTGGGTAAATGGATGGAACTAGAAGAAACCATCCTGAGTGAGGTAACACAGACCCAGATAGACAAACATGGTGTGTACTCACTCATATCCGGATATTAGACATAGAGCAAAGGATAACCATCCTATAATTCATAACCCGAGAAGAAGCCAGGAAGCAAGAAGGACCCTAAGAGAGACATACATGGTCCCCAGAGTAGGGGAAAGGCACAAGAGCTCTTGAACAAATGGGAGGAAGAAAGTATGGGGAAGGGAGATAGGAGAAAGAGGAGGAGAACATGAAGGATCAGGAGATTGGAGTCAGGGGATGAGAGGAGGACAGCAAGAAAAGAGATATATTAATAGAGAAAGCCATTATAAGTTTAAAGAGAAATCTGTCCCTAACCAAAATGTCCAGGGATCTATAAGGATGACCCCAACTAAGAATCTAAGCAATCCACA